>NC_056727.1:702140091-702227361 GCF_019279795.1 Protopterus annectens | reverse complement strand
TAGACTGGAAGCTGGTTATGAAAACAAAATCGCCACTGATTCTAAAGACAACCACAAAGCATTCTATAGCTATGTCCAGAATCTCATTGGCAACACTCAGATCTGATCTGAGTTATAGCACAATGGCATAAAATACACAGAACCAACTGATACTGCAAACATATTGGCCGATAGGTTCAGTGCTAACTTTACCCCCCCCCCCTCACCCCCTAAAGGGCTCATCTCCATACCGGAAGAATGCAAAGTTCCTGTAATCATGGCTGCACAGGTGAAAGCCACACTCTCCAAAGCCAGGAACACAGCATCTATGGGTCCTGACAACATCCCAGGCTGCATTCTGCATGTCTCCTAAACCTGATTGACTTCTTTGAAGCAGTCACCAAAGCCATAGAAGAGGGTAAGGTAGTTCACACAGCCTATCTAGATCTTACCAATGCTTTTGACACCATCCCCCACTCTGGAATTATAGATAAACTCACTAAACTAGGTATAAAACCCCATGTGACAATATGGGTTGCCAACTGGCTCACTGACAGAACCCACTCTATAAAAGTAGCAGACTCCAAATCCGACTTCAGAACAGTAACAAGTGGAGCACCACAGGGTTCAGTCATGGGTCCTCTCCTGTTTAGTATCTACTTTTCTGAAGTACAGGCTAACACAGAAGGTCTTTGGCTAACAAGGTTCACAGATGACTGCAAACTAGAAGCCATAGTTGACACTCCTAATGATATGGACATCCTACAAAAGGGCCTCACTGAGACAGATGCCTAGTGCCAAAGCCATGGTCTCAAGCTCAATGCCAAAAAGTGCATTGACATCCCCTTTGGTAAAAACTCTGTACCCATGAGCTACCACATAGGTGGTAGTTTGCTTAACACCAAAAGTGTGATAAGAGACCGTGGGACACAGGTGGACAGTAGTCTCTCTTTTGATAATCACATCGCCACAGTAGTCAGGAAATCCTTCTGTGTGGCACACCACATCACAAAAGGTTTCTCATCCAGGAAAAAAGAGGTCATTGTTCCCCTCTACTCTTCACTCATTAGACCCATTATAGAGTACAACGCTCCTTTTGGAATGTACCTCACAAGACATCTACAACAACTGGAAAGGCCGCAGAAATACCTCACAAAGAGGATTACCAGCTTTAAACAGATACCCTACGCAGACTGTCTCAAAAAACTCCAGCTTTACTCCATCGCATGTTGCCTACTTAGAAGTGATCTCTGCCTAACGTACAAAGCTATGTCAAACCCAGAGCTGTTGGACATGCTTCACTTAAAGAAATCCCAATCTCTCCAAACTACATGCTCTAGGGACTGAAACCTTGTCACCACAATAAACAGAACATGCCGGAGGGATAGATTCCTGTCCCAGGGACTCCACATACTCTGGAACAAACTACCTATCCATATTAAAAAAAACTCTTCATTAGCACTCTTATAGAAAACTCTTGATTCCTTGGAAGAAAGTTATATTTTTGTTAGACACTCTGCAATAATCAATATTGTATCTCTAATAACTGATCTGTTAATTATTTTTTTAATAACATACATTGTATATAATTGAAAGTCAGACTATCGTAAATATTGTATATTGTTGTTTAAAATGATATTTAAAAATATTATGTAAATTTTATTTTAATTAAAAATAAAAAAATATTTGAGAAAAAAAAAAAGAAAAATCTTGATGACTGGGTGGAAAATAGGAAATTCACCCCGGGGATCACCTCTGTGGCTTTGCTTAACAGGGGCACAGGAAAATAATTTTCTTGGGTGGCGAAAGCCAGGGTACCTTTTTTGCTAGGTTTGTATAGGCTCTAGGGCCGATAGCCTAGTACCTACCTATGAACCTGTGAGAGTATACTACATATACCTTGGATGTCCATAGATAACTCCGGGTTCTGCCTATACCTTACTAAGGACTTCAGGAAATCTAACCAATTGTTTGCACCTTTTTGAAGACAAAGCTGGGACATTGTGTGTCTAAAGTTGCAATCTGAGAATGGTTAACTGATTGCATTTCCTTTGTTTATAAATCAAGGGCTGTCTCTACATCCTAAACCTAAATGACAGCCTCTGCAGCATTGGGAAAAAGAGTACCTGGAGTGATGTACTGTATGTGTTGCGGCAACTAGGTTTACAAGTCCTACCTTTTGTAGCTCATAAGTTAGATGTACAGTCTAGGATTTGCACATCTTTTGGCTCTCACATACTGAGGAATGTCCTTCCTTGAGTCCACCATGTTCCTTTTTGGGTAGCTTGGGAATGTGTCCCATATGTTGAATCAAATGAAAATAGACAACATTGGGTACAGAAATGTTATGTACTTACCATTACATTAGATCTGTGTTGTCTTATTTTTGTCTGGTTAAACTCCCCCTCCCTCCTTCCCCTTTCCAAATTGTCATTTTCTCCTTCTAGGAATTAGCCTGACCTTGTCTGGACCCTGCCTGCCTATTTTTTCGCATTTCTCCATAGTCGATTTTCCTTGGGATTTTATGCTTTTCTCAACTTCCAAGATGGCTGCACATTGAGTAACAGCTTAATTCTAGTTCTCCCAGTGTGAAAAGAGAAACTCAGCAGAGAAGGCCAGTAGACTTATGTTTATAGGTAAATTTCAGTAACTGGCTAGCAAGTGTACTGGCTGGATGCCAGGAAGAAAGAAATAGACGGCCTGTAAAAAATCATCTACAAAAAGTGAGGAAGAAACACTGACAAAGTTCTGCAGCTGTTCACCGAAAACCAATGCAATCTCCAAAATATGAATTCCAGTAACACACAGGAAGAAACTGCACACAGATCTTGTTAAAATAAATGAAACACTGATGGAGTATATCAACACAAACAACAAAAGGCTGGAAACAATGGAAGAAGCATTAAACAGATATTCAGATGAGGTTATAAAGCAGCAAAACTCAGAGGTCGAAATCAAGAAAAGGCTGGCTGAATATGAGACTGCTCAGGAAGAAATGTTTAAAAAATATTAGAATTAGAGGACAGAGCACAAAGGGAAAATTGAAATTTCCAGCTGTACCAGAGAAGCTGGAAGGAACAAGCTGCATTAATTTTATGTACGTACAAATAAGCAACTGGACTGGTTTTCCTCAACAGGAGTTGTTAGTTGAAAGGGCACATCATGTGTATGCTCCAAACCTGGCTATGAAAAAGCAACCTAAGCTTTTAAAAGTAAAGATTCAATCCTACTAGCAGAAGGAGTTGATTCTGACAAAACTGTGGCAGAAGGACAAAGTACTAAAATTGGGATACAGAATATTTGTGGAGAATGATTAGTCATTGTACACCAGCCAGAAGAGGAGCAAATTTATTCCCCTATTCAGGGAATATTGAGATGCAAGTGTGATATTCAAATTGCTGTACCCAGCTGTCTTCAAGGTATTTTTCCCTGGGGGGACAAAATAATTTTTTGATGAAGTACATGCTAAGGAGGAAATACAAATGTTTGTACAACAAAAAGTAAAATGTGAAACAAAAGGAGATTTTGCTTCTTCTTATGATAATAAAGACCACACAGAGACTGTACCTGTGAAACCTAATCCAATGTTTCAACGGAAAATCTTGGTGAGAAGGAAGGAAGCATGAGAGCTGACTAGAAGAATCAAGAGAGTGTTGGAAATGAAGCAGAGATAGGATTTGGGAGATGGAGATGAACAGGAATAAAACCAGTAACTTAATGTGGGTTTACAGTGCAATAATTATATTTATAGAAACATGACATTAGAAAATCTGAAGATATTGGACTTTTTCAGAATTTGTTGGACTTGTGGGGGACTGTAAAGCATATGCCCTACTTCCTGTCATTAATGTTAGGAAAAGTGCTTTGAGAATGGGAAGGGGAGGGAGAAACCTAACTGGAAGTAAATATTTTTTTCTTAAAAAGTACTATTTTTGTGGTGTGTATTTTCTTTATATACTATAAAGTATTGCTTTCTCATTTATTTTAAGTGTAATAGGGATTGTGAACAGGTGCTATTCTTTTTTTTCTCCTTTCTTCTTTTCAATTTTAAGAAGTGTAGACACTACATTGTAAAAGAAAATGCCTGTTTAAAAGCATGACAAGAGAAAAGTTAATGTGACTTTTCTCATTCTTGTATGGGAATGACTGGATTAAGAACCTTAACCTGATTTGGTAGCAAGATTTAAGATAGAGCAAGTAAATGAAAAAGAATATTAGATTGTATGAGGCTTTTTTCTAGCAAATATATCTTTGCTTAGTAGCAGTTCTGCAGCTGGTCTTCATGTTTCCTTGGGAACAGTCTGATAAAAAGAAACTGGCTACAGTCTAGTGGAGAGTAATTGGCTGAGGAAAAAAAAAGAGAAATTGGCTATGATATAATGTCCTCTGAAAGCATTTAGCGGTTTTCCCAGCTGGGGGAGATATAAAGCTAAGAGAAAATCAATTAGCACTTAGTAGAAACACAGGCTGCACCATGCATTTTAGCATTCATAACCTTTCTTTTAGGTTAACTGAAGTCTGTGAGTGTGGCTGTCAGTTAGGGACATTTGCTCCAATTAGGAGGGTAAAACTTCAGTATTTAAAGATGTATGTAGTTTCTGTTAGTATTAAGGTAATAAGTTTTAGGGGGTATTGGAATGTGTTTATTTTTTGTTTGATGGCTTTCAATAAAACAAAATGTTTCATAAGATGTGCCATAGGCTCAAATGGATATGACAAGAAGCAACCTGCCAAACAGTGCATGCATGTAACACAAAAGCTTGAGCTAAACATTTAACGAAAGAAGGTGTTGTACATAAAAGGTGAGAATAATTTATTTACATTATTTATTTTATTTATTTGACATTTGTTTACTGGGGTGGTCTGACTGGGTCTCCAGAACCCGTTTTCAGCAGAGGCCGTGGGAGAAAAGTTCCACATACAGTACAATACAAATACAGTATAATCCAATACAGTAAAGATTACATTAGAAATACTATACAAAAAATAAGTTGAAAGAACAAACTGTTACAAGATGTAATATATTACTACACATCTAGACAATTTTATACAGTTAAAACATTACAGACTATAATAGTCACTCTCATCATACTTGATGTAGATAGTGTCAAAAAAAAGTAGTACATAGGTAGTGCAATGTGTGACAACAACTGTTACAGCACATGCAAAATAGAATGTTAGTTTTAGTTAGGAAAATAGCCAGAAAGTTAGTGATACAAATATACAGGGAAAGAGACAGTTAAGAAGAATAGAAGCAGTAAAGGCTGAGCAGTAGCTTAAGGATGTGGTATAGAAACAGAGATGGAGTTAAAAGGGCTTTAGGAACTTGCAGTTTGTGAGGGATTGAAATGTGACAGAAGAGGAAGACCTGAGCATTAGGCAGGCTTTATGCAGGAGGAGAGCCATGTATTTTTGAGATGTTTTTTTAAAGAGGGTTTCAAATGGGTTAGGCCGGGCATAGACCTGGTAACTAGAGGTGGTGAATTCCAATGTATAGAGACAGAGTATGAATACAGCGAGTGACCAGGTTTTCTTGTGAATTTTGAGATAGATAAAAGATTTTTGTCTTCTGATCATAGGGATCAGTTTGGTGTGTAAGGTGCGACTAAACTGGCTAGTGCAGGGCAGTCGGTAGGCTTGAAAATAAGGTTGTGCAAGGTGGATAGCTGAATAAAGGCAAATTGGTTGGGTAGTTCAAGCAAGTTTAATTCTAGGAGTGGTTTACAGATAACATTTTAATGCAGTGATGCTTTCTGTAATGTCTTTAAATGTCAGTAGTCTCGCAGATAAATACAAAAACTAAAGAATAGTGAACTATATTTATAAATGTAGAATGCAAATAGCTATGTTACAGGACACACACTTAGAAAGAACTGAACATGTGAATTTGATAAAGAAAGGTTTTCAGGATGGTTATTAATCAGAATACCTTGGACAAAGGGAAAGAGTAGTACTTATATTAATTGCAAGAGGAGCTCCAATAGTTACAGAAGAGGATAAAGAAGATAATGGCAGATTTGTAGTACTAAGGGGCTACTGGCAAGGGAGGAGGATTACACTGGCATGTATTTATATTCCACCTAAAACTGTGATAATGAAACTTAAGAAAATTCTGGGAGAAATAATCTGTTTTCAATAAGGAATATTACTTATAGGTGAGGACTAGAATGTGACTTGCAGCAGTGAAGATGTGTCTGGGGGGCCTCAGAAGAGAAAGTATAACAAGAAGGTAGATTTTTGAAGAAATTTATGAAAATATTTGGCAACAAAGGTGTGATTTCAGTAATAGGAGTTCAGAGTGAAATTACATATTATTCTCCAAGATACAAAAACTGGGTTTGGTTAGACAGAATTTATATTTCACATGAAGTCGTGCATTCAATTGAAGGTCTTGATACACTCTCAATAGCTTTTTCAGATCATGCGGCAATAATAACTAAAATAGAAACACAGGTTAATGAAATAAAAATGGGGCACTGGTGCCTTCCCACCTATTTGTTGAAAACAGAGGAATTTAAGGAATGGGTAGTGGAGATTATTCAGGAGCTAGTAGAAAGGATAGAAATTTCTTCTGAAAATATAGCTAGGGAGGTGGGATAAAATTAAGTTGGAGTTTAAAAATAGGGTGTAAATAAAAGAAAAGGAGCTGTGGTTAAGAAGTAACATAATTATTTAGACGGACTGATAAATGTTGAAGTATTTCAGGATAGGGGGACTCACAGAACAAGAAGAGGGTCAGCTGCAGAATGCTAAGCAGAAAATAAGGGATTATCTCAGTAATATGCACGAGTTTAGAAAGATTGCTGTTAAGCAACTGCTTTTTGATAATAACACTACAGCACGGAAACTTTTAGCACAACGAATCAGGCAACAGAAAGTAGAAAGGCCTGTTGCCAAGCTTTGGGTGCCTGTAACAAGGAAGGTAACAAGAGATCCTGTAGAGGTATTAGAAATATTTCAGGAACTCCCTGAAAGTCTGTATAAAGCTGAGAAATATGGAAATCAAGATAAGACGCAAATGGAAATGTTTATGGAAGAATTAAATATGCCAGGGTTAAAGGTAGATGAGGCTCAATTACTAATGGTTAGGATAAAGGGACACGAGATCAAAATTATCATATATAACCAATGTACAGGAAAGTCCCCAGGAATAGATGGTATACTAGTGGAAGTTTGGAAGCTAGGAGGGAAAAAACTGATAAAGATCTGGAATGTATTGTTTAACAGTATTTGAAGAGGAGTAGTACCAACATCCTGGAAGAAAGCAGTGGTAGCTATAATACCTAAAGATGGTAAAGATCCATTGGACCCAGCTTCATACAGGCCCATTTCAATACTAAACCACTGTTATAAACTGTTCATGTCTATAATGGCTAAAAGAATGACAGAAGTAATGCCAAAATTACTAGATAAGGATCAGTGTGGTTTTGTGAAGGGGAGGCAAACATTTGGCAACATTAACAGAACATTGATGATCCAGAGGGAAGCAGAATATAAGAAACTGCCATTGTTGTTGGTGGGTTTTGATGCAGAGAAACATTTGACAGAGTAAGCTGGGATTTTATGAGCAGGGCAATGGAAACATTTAGATTTCCTGAAAAAAAAATGACGTTGATTAGGAGGATATATGAGGGATCCGAATCGAAAATTAAAGTGGGTGAGGTCCTTTCTGTTAATTTCTGTTTGAGCAGAGGAACCAGACAGGGGTTGTCCTCTTTCCCCTTTATTTTTTACTATATATTTAGAACCATTATCAAAGAAAATAAGGGACTCAGAAATTCAGGGTATAATTAGTATGGTAGTCAAGAAAAGCTGGCTGTATTTACAGGTGATATCATTTTATACATGACAAAACCAGAAAGAGACATTACAGTGTTGTGGAACATTTTCAGATACTTTCAAATCTTTTCGGGATACGAAATTCCTGAAGCTAAAACAAAGGTAATAGTAGTAAATTATGTACCCACACAAGCATTGGTTCAGCAACATCCTTACTTATGGGGACATGATAAAATGAAGTATTTAGGAGTACGGATTAAAAATGATTCTTGTATGGCAGCTAAGGCTATGTGGGAAGAGGCTAAATAAAAGATAATACAAAAACTGAGAAAATGGAAGCTTTGTTATATGACATGGATAGTAAGATAGAAGCAGACAAAATGTGTTTGGTCCCTTTAGTCTTATACACAGGTCAGGCTTATCAACCAATCTCAACTTAGTAAAGAGCTGAAGGACTTTATCTGGGAGGGAAAGATAGCAAGAGTCAAGTAGGATAAGCTGATTCTTCCAGTAGAAAAGGGCGGATTGGGATTACCCAATTTGAAGAGGTATTTCAGAGCTACACCATTAAGACTCCTGTAAATAGCACAAGCAGAAAACTATAATTGAAAGTGGAAAGGGATGATGTTGAAATGGGGGGAAGCTTAAGAAATGAGGAGAGACTGGAATTTTGGATGCAGGCCTTTAAGGAGAATAACAATAATCATACAGAATATTATATCCATCAAGTAGCAGAAAGTATTCTAAGAACTAGGCCAACACAGGAATGGAGAAAGGAGATTCTGTCAATAGCGATGACTGCAGTTAGGGATATAGATAGTAGGCAAGAGTGGGCTGGAATTTATTGGAGAAAACTGTCAAAAGATCTAAGATATCGGGAAGAAATAACTAGAGAGGGAAAGATGATAGAAGGGGAAGATGCCAAGAATTTATTTGCACTGCAGGTTAGAGATTGCCTTCCCTATCAAGGATTGATATCAGAGTATAGGCAAAGAGAAAGAAATGGGGGGGGGGGGGTGGCTAAACAAAAGCCAGCACTGGTAGCGTTTTTAGTAGAATCTGGAACAGAAGCTGCCATTAGAAAAGGAATAATTAGTTGAGCATGTAAAATATTGTATCATAATTATAATAATCAATCAGAGGAGGTTAGAAAGGATTGGGAAGAAAGACTGGATAAGCAATTCATAAAGAAACAATGGGAGGATATATGTATGCCTCTCAAATATGCAACAGAATCAAGAAGATTTAGGATTTTTGCTTGGAAATTTTTACATAGATATTTTTATACTCCAAGTAGACTCCTGAGAATTTTTCCTCAGGTAGATAGCAAATGTTGGAGGTGTGACAGGCATAGCCGGCCTTAGACATAGGCCAGCTAGGCGGCCACCTAGGGTACCGCTTTAGTAGGGGCACTTTTCCAGGATTTATTTGGTGTAGGTAGACCAAGATGGCACTGGGTGGTGTGGTGGAGGGTGCCGTGGTGCCCTTTTGCCTAGAGCACCAGTTGACCTAAGGCCGCTCCTGGTGACAGGAGATAAAGAGGTAATTGGGAACATATTTTCTGGGAGTGCAGTGAGTTGGCAGACTTTAAGGATTCCCTGTAGGATGCACTTTCGAAGATGCTGGATGGGCAAATTGGTGTGACAAGGGCGATGATTTTTCTGAGCTGTGGTACAGAATCAGAATTGCCTAGACATGGTAAGGCCTTGCTGTTTCTAATTATGGTGGCTGCCAAAAAAGCATTTTACTAGAAAATGGAAATCAAACTCTAAACCAACTATACTAGAAGTAGTAAGTATAGTGACCGAGATAAACAACTGCAATTGAAACCTCTAGAAAAAGGTAGGAGCAAATTACGTAGGAAAAAATGGGAATTATGGGAACAAATACATACGGGGGATGAAAGAGGTTTAAAAGAAGGTTGGGCTTAAATGAGCTATGTAATGTTTGACTGAACATGGTTGGCTAGATTATAAATGATGTATAATGTTTGCAACCGGGAGTTTGTCAGTATGGTTTGTGATATAAAATGCTTAAAACTAGGATTGTGTCAATGTGGTTTGTTTTCGTTTAAATAAATGTATGATTGCTTATGTTATAAGTGATGGTTTTAATAAATGTTTTTCTTGTTTAAAAAAAAAAGGCAGGTATTGAATAATTTATGCAATGTTGCTTAGGTTATATGACATATAGCAATATTTGTGAAGCATGATGTTTGTTAATTTTAACTTGTTAACACAGTTTAATTACTTTTATATAAATGTAAAGATGCCTATGTCACAAGTGATAATTCAATAAAGGTGTTAAAATGTTCTGCTTTTCCTCCATTACTTCCTACATAATTTAAGACCAGCTGGAGTCAAGTCAGCAAACTCAGTCTGAGGTAATTCAGGCAGGAGAGGGGAATTGTGGGAAGGGGAACAGTCAGAGCTCTGGTATAAAATGTGAGGTCAGATCCAACATATCCCACATGTTGAACCAGATGAAAATAAGACAACATGGAACTAGCATTGTGGTAAGTACATTACTTTTGTTTTTATTTCTTCATCCATGTCTCTTTTCTTGAATTTTCACTCTTAAACAGCTTATCATTTTTATATCTTAATGTTTCTATGTCTCTCTGTCTATTCCGATTCCATTTTCCATCATGTCTCAATCTCTTCTGCACTGCTATACCATTTTTTTTTCATTTCCCTTCTTCCCTGCGTGTTCCCCTATGCAACTGTGTACATATTTGCAACCATTCCTTCCGCTTTCATAGTTTTGCCTTTTCTGACTGGCACAGCCAGTGCCATGACTCCTTCTCTTGTCATTACTGTGACAGCACTTTATCAGATAAGTGTCCCACCGCACATTTCAGTTTTCTTTTTCCTTGATCACTTTTTTTGTATACACTTTATGTCCATGCCTGGTGTCCTATAATTGCTTTCTGTTGATTCCTTCTTTTTTTCTAAAACTCTGACTGTTCTGTATGCTTATAAGTCATTTTCCCTCTCTTTTTTATACCCGTATCCAATGTTTGACTCTCCTTCTGTCAATGAGAATATCCTGCTTACATTCTCTTCTCCTCCACCTGTACTTACATCTCCTATCTTACCTACCTCCTTGTTTTTCACTGTTTTATCTGGGGTAACATTTATTAACTTATTAATTCCCATCTCTTCCTTCTTACCCACTTTTCTCTTGTCCTTATTTGCCCGTTTGTTCCTACTTTCCCCTCCTGTTTATCTCCTAAAGGTATCTTTCAATATTTTTATCTTTTTCCTCACCCTTTTCACTTCCTCCTACATTCACTCACTTTCTTTAACCTCTTTATGTGATTATTTTATTATATCCTCTTTCCCTTATATCTGAATTTCCCCCATCAACCATTCCATTTACTCTGTCTGTCCTTTTCTTATATCCTCAAATCCTCATTTGAGCCATTGCAGTCCTCTCTCTCCTCCCATTTCTTTTCTTAACTCCCTTCCTCTCCTCCATATACCGTTAGCTTCTCTGCCCTTTCAGTCTTTTCCTGTGACCTTGTTTGATTTGTACTTGTCCATTTCCCTTGTCGAATCTACTCTTGCATTTTCCCTGTCCCCTCTACTTTTCCTGTAGTGCGATTCTTTGTTCCTTTCTCTACTCCATTCAGCTATGATCTTCTTATATTTCTTTTTTCAAATTTATGAATTTGTATGTTATTGTCCTCTTTTATTGGAACACCTCCACTTTTATTTTCCCATTTTTATTCTCAACTCTCTTTAGTTTCATTAGGTGCCACATACATCTCCTTCCCCTGTATGCTCTGCTCCATTCAATTCTAGGCTTTTCTCATGCAGTGTCCCAGGCCCTTATATAGCACATCTGTTTTGGTCCTCCCTTTTATTATCCTCTTTTTATTTTTATTTTTGGCATGTAAATTTACTATCACAAGATCCCTGTCCCTTATCAGTTCCCTGCTATCTTTTAGGGGAAGCAGTTCCTCTTCTTTACCTCCTCATAAGTGATTCACTTTCCTCCTTCAACCATTACTACTACTCTAGCTCAAGGGATAAGAAGGAAGAGAACAGAAAAACCATGCATTTACCTTTCTTAACAATAGATGTTCATCGTGTTACCCTGCTGCAGTCATCACACTTGGGTTATCCTGCCGTCAGGCGGTCCCGCAGTCGGCCCGAATTCCAAAGTCTTGGTCCGGCGTCGGTTGCTGTCACTTCTTCCCTGACGTCAGTGCACCAGGGGTATATAAGAGGCATCAGACGCCATTTTCTCCAGTCTTTCTTGCCGCGTGGTGCCCGAAGCAGAAGCAGTTCGCAAGTGCCGGTCGGCCGACACCTGAGATTTTCGATTTGAATTTCAGTCCGAAGTCTTCAATAAAGCTAAGTACCCCACTGGGGAACATTTTCTTGCCTGAGTCCGATGTCAGAAAAAGTTCACAATTGCATTTCGTGTGGGAAGCAAGTACCTCATAAGGACTTCCATTCCTATTGTATTCCTTGCCTAGGCCCAGACCACGACGTCACAGGTTGTCGGTTTTGCGCTAGGTTTAATAAACGAACTATCAAACGCCGTTTTGACTTCACACGGCATTTCTTTGGTAGGAAATTTAATTATATCATGCCGTCGGAGCAGCCGACGACCGCCATACATAAAAAATGCAAGGATAAGGACAGGCAGCCTAGGAACAAGCCAGACTCCAAGGCCTCAGCTGGGCCTGTCGCCGGTTCTCTGGTTTTCAGTGAGGCGCCTACGCAGCCCCTGACGACTGCAGAACTAGAACCCCAGACAGCTGCGGATTCCCAAGCGGAGCCTACTAGGCCGACGCAGCTATCTACCAACACCGGAGCAGAAGTAGACACCGGTGCAGTGGAAACACCTTTGGTTGCAGAAGGTGTTTTCAGACCGACTACACTCACCATTAAATCTTATGCTAAGCTTAAAACTCCTTTAAAGCCTAAGAAAACTGTACATCAGTCTACAGTTCAAGGCCCCATGCCTAAGAAACAGATGCTTAAGATGGCTGAAGATTTGATTACCCTTATCAGGGGTTCCCATCCCCCTCCTGATAAAAGACCAAGACAAGAGGAGGATTATGCATCCTCTGACCAGGTTTCACTCACCTCAGATTCCTCTGAGGAACAGGATTACACTTTTCCACCTTATGAAGACTCTGATGCTGAAGACTCTATTCCCTCAGCATCTCCCCCTGAAGACTACTCCTTTGTGGAAACTTTACGTACCATGAGGGAACATTTCCACTGGGAAGGCCAGGATTACTCAGATTCTAAGAAAAGGCTCAGAGAGTTCCTTTTACTACCCTAGCACAGACCTCTTGCTATCCCTCCTGTTTTAGATATTGTGGATGATGTTTACTTGGAGTCTAGTTTAAATACAGATTCTCTACCTCCTGCTCCAGCCAAACCAGACAGATACTACAGAGTACCTGACTCACACAAATTCCTTTATAAAAGCCCTGTAGCTGACCCAGAAACAATTTCCCAGGGTCCTAAGGGAGCAAAAGCTTCTATGGCTAAAAATCCTGTGCCCTCTGAAAGGGATTCCAGAGCCCTAGATAGATGGGGAAAGAAAATATACACCTCAGCAACTCTGGCTATGAGAGCATTAAATTGCCAGTTTCACATGTTGAAATATCAGCAATTCCTAATGTCTCCATTAAAACAAAAAATGAGCACACATTCAGAACAGTCTGAATTTAAGGAAATGCAGGATCTGTTGCATGCAGCTGAACAGTTGGGCAAACATACTTTACAATGCGGATTTGATTCATTGGAAACTTCCTGTAGAGCAGCTGTTATTGGCTCTGTCATACGTAGACATGCTTGGTTAAAAGAACAAACCCTCCCTGACCATGTTAAAGCAAAATTATTGGATGCACCTTTACAGCAGGATGTATTATTTTGTGTCAAAGCAGAAGAGGTTTTAAAGAAAATGGAGGATAAGGCAAAGTCTATGAAAACGGTCAAGGATTTTTTGCAGGTACAAACCCCCTCGTTTCAGCAGAAATTGTCCAACAAAAAACTGGTCCTTTCCAGCTTCGGACAGATCACAGAGGGGCAAATACAGATGCCCAAGGGGCAGAGGTCAGTCACAGGGCCCTTACAAACCTAGCCAATGGGGTTCTGCTACCCAGTAAAGAGGAGAAGACAGGTCCCAAGCTAGCAGAAGACAAACACAATGACTCTATCCTCAAACTACCAAGCAAATCTCTCCTGGCAGCTCCCTTGGGAGGAAAACTAGCATTTTTTGCAGACAGCTGGCAAATCATCACAATAGACAAATGGGTTCTAAACATTGTCTCTCAAGGATACAGATTCCACTTTCATACCTTACCAAGAATCAAAGGAATGCCAAACCTGCCACCAAATCAATGGGCAGAGGCACAAAAACAAATTACAGCTCTCATGGACATGAGAGCCATTCAACAGGTACCTACACAGGAGCAAGGACAAGGATTTTACTCAAGACTCTTCCTAGTCCCAAGAAAGTACAAAGCATGGAGACCCATTCTGGATCTTTCAATTCTAAACACCTATCTGCAAGTACCAAAATTCAAGATACTAACACTACAGCAGCTTCTTCCCATGCTGGGCAAGAATGCTTGGCTAGTCACTTTAGACCTCAAGGAGGCATACCTGCATGTCCCTATCAGACAAAATTGCAGAAGATACCTCCGCTTCATTGCAGGTTCAACACATTTTCAATTCTCTGCACTGCCCTTTGGCTTATCTACTGCGCCCAGGGTCTTCACAAAATGCCTGGCACCAGTAATTGCATACTGCAGACAAAAAGGAATTCAAATATACCCATACCTGGACGACTGCCTTATTCAAGCAGAAAGCAAGGACATTTTTTTAAAGCATCTGGCATTTGTCAAACACCTTCTAAGTTGCCTAGGGTACACAGTAAACGAAAAGAAATCAAAACTAGTGCCCTCACAAAACATAGTATTCCTGGGTGTCAGCTTGAATACAACGGCCCAGATGGCTTATCTCACGCCAGATGAACAACGACAGCTGATTCAATATTTCAAAATAATGGCAACAAAGACCCAACTCCCTGCAAGAAAAATTCTGCAGGCCTTGGGATTCATGGCATCTTGCATACTACTAATACCATTTGCAAAACTGCATATGAGGAAATTACAATGGTATCTGAAAAGTGTATGGACTCAGCACAGCCACAGCTTGGAAACAATGATACCACTCATTCCCTGCCTTCAACAGGAGTTTCTATGGTGGGCACAGGCATATCACCTCAACAAGGGTCAGCCTTTCACCTTACCCACAGCCAGGCAAACTATGACAACAGATGCATCGGACTATGCCTGGGGAGCACACATGGCAGGGCAGTGCATTCAGGGCAAATGGACTTCAGATCAGAGGCATCTGCATATCAATCAAAAAGAAATGCTAGCAGTACAGAATGCCCTAACAGCTTTCAAGGACCTTCTACACCCAGGACAACTAATAATAAAGACGGACAATACCACAGTAATGTGGTACATAAACAAGCAAGGGTGCACACATTCCTACCCTCTATGCAGGCAAGCAATGACCTTGTGGAACACTGCACTGTCTTACCAGGTTCAATTACAAGCACAATTCCTGCCAGGAAAGAAAAACACATTGGCAGACGACCTAAGCAGAAACATCATGGATCCACACAAATGGAAACTAGATCCACAAGTATTTGCAATGATAGCTCAAAATGGGGGACGCCCAGACATTGATCTGTTTGCAAGCCCCCACAACCACCAACTTCAAAAAACTTTGCACAAGGACCTTCCATCCATTAGCTTGGAAAGTGGACGCCCTCTCATTCAGTTGGAAAACATTAACAGTATATGCCTTCCCTCCACTGCCTCTTCTAGCAAAGGTACTGCTGAAAGTCAGATTAGAGAGCCCACAAATGATACTTGTTGCACCAGACTGGCCACGCCAGCATTGGTATCCAATTTTAAGGAACATGGCCCATGGCCCACCATGGATTTTGCCACAAATTCCTCACCTGCTCACCCAGTGAGACAATCGGATTCTACACAGCCAGCTCAAGACTTTAAACCTGGCTGCATGGCAAATTACCTAAACAACCAGCCAACACCTTTATCCAAAGCTGTTATGGATGTCATTCTGGAGGCCAGGAGGCCCAGCACCAGGAAAACCTATTCAGACAAATGGAAAAGATTTTGCTTCTGGAACCAGGCTAAAGGCCTAAATCCCCTTGATCCAAACATCCCTCAGACTCTACAATATTTAACTGAGATGTTACACAAAGGGCTTTCCTTTTCATCTATTAAGATCCACGCCTCAGCAATTTCAGCTCATTACAGCATGGACCCTCCTTTATTCTCACATCTACTCCTAAGACAGTACCTCAGAGGGGCTAAGAACTTAAGACCGCCAAGGAGAGCTCCAACACCTACTTGGGATCTCAACTTTGTTCTGGAAAAGCTTACACTGCCGCCCTTTGAACCAGCTTTTTCAGCTGATTTAAAATTTCTTTCATGGAAAACTGTCCTACTACTAGCAATAACCTCAGCTAGAAGAGTCTCAGAGCTACAGGCACTAATGGCAGTGGAGCCCTTCCTCATTTTTCATCAAGACAGAGTCTCTCTACAAACTAACCCTTCCTTTATGCCAAAGGTGGTATCCACTGTGGCCCTAAACCAAACCATTCACTTGCCCACCTTCTTCCCAAATCCCCAGAATAAAGGAGAAAGACTCCTGCACTCTTTGGACTTTCACAGGCAATTACGTTACTACTTGGATAAAACTAAGGCTCTCAGAAGAACTGACCAGCTCCTTGTAGCCTATGCTACGGGATCACAAGGAAAAGCTATCTCAAAACAGACCATTTCTAAATGGATAGGGCATTGCGTACGTTTCTGCTACTCACATCATGGGAAACCAGTACCTGCTAACATTAGGTCCCACTCCACCAGGGCTACAGCTACATCAGCAGCCTTTCTCAGGGGAGTGCCAACCAAGGATATTCTGGAAGCTGCAACTTGGAGTTCAGTGCACACCTTCACCAAACACTATCACCTACCTCTATACTCTAAGACTAGAGCTGGTTTTGCCACTGCAGTTTTGCAGGGCCTACTAGCTTTTTCTAACCCTGTTTGACTCCACCTCCCATCCTTAGCTTTGGGATTCAACCCAAGTGTGATGACTGCAGCAAGGTAACACGATGAACATAGTACAGTTTTGTACCTACCATAAATGCAGATGTTCGAGTGTTCACCCTTCTGCAGTCCAGGTTACCCTCCCTCCATCCCCTCTGAAGCAGCTGAATTTATCTCTACCACTCTATCCTATATGGCCTCTGTGGTATATTTGCTTGTGCCTAAGGGTTTTGTTTTATTTTTATATAGCTATATGTATATATATATATATATATTTGCCTACCTATTGGGGGCACCTGACATCTGAGGCAAGAAAAACTGAAGAAAATGGTGTCGGGTGCCTCTTATATACCCCTGGCGCACTTTCGTCAGGGAAGAAGCGACAGCAACCGACGCCGGACCAAGACTTTGGAATTCGGGCCGACTGACGGCAGGATAACCCAAGTGTGATGACTGCAGCAGGGTGAACACTCGAACATCTACATTTATGGTAGGTACAAAACTGTACTATTCTTCTCCTTCTTGTGTATGTTTATTACATGCATACAGTTCCTTCACCCTGCCCTTTAGGGTGGATTTATTTATTCCATGCAGGCATAATGTTACATTTCCTTACTAATAGCATTTTGCAGACATTTTATTAGCTTGCCACATTTTCATCACCCCCATCCAGTCAGTCCTTCGAAGTTTTTATTTTTGTCAGTTCTTATATGCTGTTAGTACTTGTTGAGTGATTCCCATTCTCTGTTTACATGTGCCAGTCCTTTCTCTGTCCTGTTGTTCTTCTCCAGCTTTCCTCTATGCTTCTTGGATAATGCCTACTTCATCCTTTAATCTTTGATTTTTCGTAAACATAGGGAAAAAACATTCTGTGCTCTTCTTGACATACTGCTTCAAGACCTGTTTCTACTGCTTCTATCTCCTTTTGTAGCTCCTCTGCCCCAGCACCACTTTGATAACTGGGTATTTTGTTTTTTGAAGGACATTTGGGGGTCTGAGAAGGTTTTAACTGTGCCTTAGAGATGGATCCTAAACAAAATTTGATAGAGCATATGGCATCTGATTCCTTTTTCTTTGCGAGTTTTCATTATGGCAATGAGTTTGTTCATTTTTCTTCTTCTCATCTCATATGAGTAATCCTGATATTTTGCCATAGTTCTTCCAGCCTCCCTCCTTCAGTTCAAATTAAAGAAATCCTATAATTATTTGCCTTGGCCTGTGAGTCCCTGCCCATTGTGGCTGCCAAGCGGTTCTGTGTGCTGTATTTTCAGCTATCGACTGGGATGTTTGTCCATTTTAGTGAGAAATTCTATAAGTGCTTTAATATTTTGTTTTTCTGGCACAAAATATTCATTCTACAGAAAACTTTATCATTATTCCAAAAGATAGGAAAAAGACAAGGGGCAGGCAAAAAGGAAGAAATCTAAATTGAACCTAGAAGGATTAATGAGCATTACACTACGATGAAAAGAGAAAAAAGACTGAATTTGACAACATGGCTCAGGCTGTGGAAGTACAAAGGCAGCTAAATGAGAACTGTATGCTTGCAAATGATGTAGGAGGTATAAATGGTGAGATTTCTCAAGATTAATGGTGATGAAGATATACTTGAACAACTGAAAGAGCTGACATTACTGAATTAGAGATGGGAGATTCTTAAGACAGTCAGAAGTGATGTACTAGTAACTGGACAATTAATTATTAAAGGAATTGATAATCTCACTTGCAAAAAGGATCATGATTATAGAATAGTGTTATGCTTGCCAAAAGCAAAAATATGGGATGTAAAGCTTGGACTTGGAATGGTTTACTGTAGGGAAGTGTGCACATGTTTTTTTCATGTTGGTTCAAATGATCTTACTTTTAAGGACTCTATGATTGTTAGCAAGGAAATTAAAACACTCAACTGCTTGCACAGATGTTAGGACATATTACAAATCACATACAGAAAGGAGAGTTAGGTCAGGGAAACATTTTTGGGTAAATACATGAAAAAATAGCCAGTTTTAAAAAGTGGAAATGTGTACAACATCCAAGCCTAATTTGGGATGCATATGTATTTAGATAGGATGCAGTCTACTTGTCAGGATAAGGGAATAGAAGTTTTACTGCAAAATATTACAATACGTGACTAACACAAGACAGAACTGTTGCCAGGTCAGAAATTTAACAGTTCAGTTAGCAAAATTTGATTTACCAGCACTGTTTGTTAATGCAAAGAGCTTTAGTTTTTTTTAATTGGAAAATGTCAGACTGTGGCATTAAAGGCACATGAACCAAAGCCACAGAAATTTCATTATGAAACTTGTAGGTAATAACAAAGGAAGTGTTCACCTACAAATCACACAACACTGCAAGTCTAACCCCAGGGCTCCCAGTGCAACAAATCTCTGAATTTGACCCCACATGTGACAAAAAAGCCCCTGAAATGCTGGATTTACTAGCTGTACATAACAGATATGACAGCTCCTCAAATGCAGTTAATGAAAAAACAATTCTGGGACTTTTTGGTACTAAACACATATATTATCCCAGTAGAATGTGCCTTTTCTGAGAGGTTACACTACCTTTTACTGAGAAGGAATCATGTAAATATAATGGCTGTGTTCCTCTCTGACAAATATTGCCCCCCTCAATAAATCATGTCATTAATCATTCAGAAATGATTATGTAATTGCTATTTTTTTGTATATAACCTGTCTCCCAACCACACAAGCAGGCAGCTACTTCTGGCAATTACCTGTAATGTGGAAATTTAATAAAGTGTGATGAGAGACTTAGGGACACAAGTGGACAGTGGTCTCACTTTCGATAACCACATCGCCACAACAGTCAGGAAATCCTTCTATGTGGCACACCTCATCAATAAGGGCTTTTCATCCAGAAAAAAGGAGGTCATTGTCCCACTGTACTCATCCTTCATTAGACCCATTATAGAGTATAATGCCCCATTTGGTATGTACCTCACAAGACATCTGCAACAGCTGGAAAGGCCACAGAAATACCTCACTAAAAGAATCACAGGCCTAAAGCAGATGCCATATGCTGACCGTCTAAAAAAACTCCAGCTATACTCTGCAGCATATCGTCTACTCAGAGGCGATTTCTGCTTAACATACAAGGCCATGTCAAACCCTGAGCTGTTGGACATGCTCTACTTAAAGAAATCCCAATCCCTCAGAGCCACACGCTCCAGGGATCTAAACCTTATCATCACAATGAACAAAACATGCTGGAGGGATAGGTTCCTGACTCAGAGACTCCCCATACTCTGGAATAGACTGCCCATACATGTCAAGCAGAGCACCTCATTGGCCCTCTTCAAAAGGAACCTTGATGATTGGATGGGAGATAGGAAATTCACCCTGGGGATCATGTCAGTCCCCCTGCTAGACAGGGGCCCAGAGAAGTAAATATTGTGGGAAAAAATTTCCAGGGAATTGTTATGGCTAAGCTTGCATATTCCTTAGGGCCGATAGCCTAGTACCAACCTATGAACCTATGATGGACAAAAGTGTCAAATTAACAGCCATGGGAACGTTTTATATCTGATGCTCTAGGTTATCCCTATACCTCCCAATGTTGACTTCAGTGAATATTAAGTTAAAGTATATGATACTGTAGGCAGAGTATATTGTTACTTTGGGCCACATAGCTATCTGGTTTGTGCCAGAAAAGTGAAATAAAAACTGGCAACCACAACAAAGATTTTGGGCATTGGCACTTTCAGACATCATACTCTGCCAATCACCAGTCCCCAGCAATGATTACTTTATTTTGATCACCCTAACTGCCCTTTGCTTTTACCACCGACTGCCCCATAACAAATAACCACTTCAGCACATAAATAAAATGTAGTAGAGAGATAAATTTATTACCCAACATCTACTCCACTTCTGAGGAAGAAACTTCCCTTGCAAGTCAGGCAAAATGACACCCTAACATCCTTCACATTAAACCTGAATGTTTGGATAGGTACCCATAAATTCACTCTGGGACTGAGCTACTTTACCCTTCCTGAGAAGGGATGTACAGCCTTGAAGGTAGGTTTAGCAAGGACTAAATGTTTTTCTGATTCAATGAACTTGTATTTCATATTGTCCTATAGTTCTGCAATTATGTGGTGATCACCTTTGATTGCTAAAAGTAGTAAAAATAGCCTTAGTAATGCATTTCAAGCAGCTATTCATAGGTTCATAGGCGTATAGTAGGCTAACGACAGATAGGGTCTTTATAAGCCTGACTGTGCAACCCAAGTGTGTCTCTCAAGTTATATGTTTTAGATGTTTATATAGGGGTGATTGGGGGTTATGACATGATTTACTGGCTGCCTGTGTCCATCAGAGATGTGGGTGACAGATTAGAGGTGAATTTTCAATTTCCTATCCAGTGGTCCAAGTTATCCTTGTTACAGTAACCCCCCCATGTTCATCACAGAAAAAAGTACATTAATGTTTATTATTTTAATAGTAAGACACTGTCCGGTTCGATTCTCAGCTAGAGCGTCTTCTGCGTGGACACATGCGTGAATGGGCGTACCTTCGTTGAAGGTTGTGTGTCAGGGCTGGTAACTCGGCACATAAGAATCAACTACCAATCACTAGCGGACCAGAGTTCCACTGTGGCGACACCTAACCGGGAAAAGCCGAAAGACACAACAACATTTTAATATGTAGTAAAATAGCATACAATAAAAATTGTCTAAGACTGGGAATAGGCTAGCTTTAACAAGTTTAAACTTAATAATCATCACTATTTTCTAACACAACTTTATTTTGAATATTGAAAATTCACAATTAAGTCATTTGGTAATACATGATTCAACAGTGACCCAAGTTCAAAGAGCAGAAAATACACCATGGTCTTGGTAATCAACACATTGTATTCAGAATGAATGCATAGCAAATTTCAGAACTAATGGTAAGATTCAGTGCAGAAAAGTTATGATTAAAAGAGTGCATTGGGAGAAAAAGAAGGGAAAAATTATATACAATGTGCTAAGAAATGCATAAAATACAATGCAGTAATGCACAAACTCCTATATGGATATGAAATATATGCTCATAAGATGCCACTTTAACGGGCTGAAAAAAGTTTCTTAAGTGTATTCTATTGTTCATGGTATGGGATGGTAAGTTACCCAAGCATTGTCATGGTAGCAGTTGCAATTAGATTCAGTAAAGAGAACAAGGTGGTTTAGGTTTATCTGAATTGAAGGAATGTTTTAGAGGTAAAAAGTTAAGGCACATGTACATAACTCAAGCATAAGGCTATAATTCAAAGTGGAAAGGGATGATGGTGAAGCAAGGGGAAGTTCAAAAAACAGAGTGGGATTTTGGATGTAGATGCTTAATGAGAATAATAATAACCATACAAAATATTACATTAATAAAGTAACAACGTATTCTAAAAACTAAGCCAATATGAGAATGGAGAAAGGAGATTTTGCCAGTACAGATGACTGCAAGTAAGGGTACAGAAAATAGGCAGGAATGGGCTGAATTTACTGGACAAAACTGGTAAAAGACTCAAGCTATTGGGAGCAAATAACTCAGGCAGGGAAGGTAATAAAGTGGGATGAGGCCAAGAAGACTTTTCATTTAGATTGCAGGCTAGAGACTGCCTTCCCTAATGGGGCTTGATTTCAGAGTACTGGCAAAGAGAAGGGGACAAGGGAATTTTGGGTGAAATACCTGCTCTAGTAGAGTTTCTAGTTGAATCTAGCATCTGTTATAAGGGTAATTTAGTAAGGAATATAGCGTATTGCATGGTAACCATAGTAATCAGTCAGAGGAGGTTAGAAAAGATTGGGGAAAAAGACTGGAAAAGCAATTTACAAAAAAAAATGAGAAGACATATATATGGCTCCCAAGTATGCAGCCAAGTTCAGAGTTTTCCGATCTTTGCTTGGAAGTGTTTGCATGTAAGCAGCTTCAAATAATTTTTCCTCATGTAGATAGCAAATGTTGGAGGTGTGATAGAGAAGAAAGAGGTAACTGGGAACATATATTTTGAGAGTGTAATGAGTTGGCAGATTTTAAAAAATTCCCTACAGAGTACTCTTATCAGAAATATTGAGTCAACAAATGACTGTACGTAAAAAAATTATTCTTTTGAGCTGGAATAAAGGATCTGAATTCCCTAGACATAGTAAGGGCTTATTAAGTTTAATTCTGTTGGCTGCCAAAAAAAGCAAATACTCGAAAATCAAAATCTACACCAGCTGTATTTGAGGCATTGAATATTATAAAAGAGATAAAAGAATTTTAAGAGGGATGTTTAGAAAAGGGAAATAGCAAATTACATGGAAGTAAATGGAAATTGTGGGAACAATACATGCATGATAATGTTCAGAAGGAGTGAGGTTTAAGGGAAAGCAGGAATTCAAAAATGTATGTAATGTTGGACTGATGATAGTAGCAAAGAAAATATATATGATGTATTTTTTATTTAAATGGAAAATGTTAAAATGGTTGGTTTTCTTTTTTGTTAATGTATGCTTGCCTATGCCTGTGTGATATTTTAATAAGGATGTTTAAAAAAATATGTAGAAAAGCATGTTGGTGGATATTCCTAATCCTGCTGATAAAGATTCTAAAATATATGAAGTATTTATAAAGAAAATACATCAACATAATAGCATAGCTATCAGAACCATAAAGTGTGCTTATGTTTATGGTCATCTGTCAGGCAAATGTAAAGAAGCGGTTAAAAGTTCTTATATAAGAAACTAAGGTAAGCAAAACGGTGTCAAGGCTTATGAAATCTACTGACACATACTATGCTTTATCTGCACATTTAAAAAGCTGTGTATCATGGTGCATCATTTTCCATGAAGTCTAATGTGACATTTGCTATGGAGAGGAAGAAGGATCAGTTATGGAGAGCTTGTACCCATAAAAGTGTCATAGTTAAAACAGTGCTGTTCTCTGTTCTTGTTTGGCCAATAAGCAGATGCAGTGAATGGTGAACAAGGAAAAAAAGTAAAGAACATGAGAATCTTCATAGTTGTCTGTTTTTCTTCTTTATAATTTGCAGGGGAAATGTGTAGTAAAAGGGGTTTACAGCAGATGACCTGACTGAAATCACCGTTGCAGTATTCCAGATGTATGGGGTGTCACAGCTGTCATCTGGCCAGGGTACTGAAACTTTACCTTCCCAGTGTCATACATCTGATGCATGATCTCATCTCATAAGCTTAGGGGTATATAGACTGATGTGCAAGCATGAATCCCAGACCATCTCACCACTAGCCCAAATGCAGGTTGTGCATCTGTTGGACTGATCAACTTTTAATCATAGGTTCATAGGTTCATACTAGGCTATCTGCCCTGGGGCAATTATAAGCCTAGCCCGATTCTGTATGGCTTATGCCACCCCTTGATTTGAGTATACTGTGCCCTTTTTAAGGTTTAGTTTACTGTGCCTCTGTCTAATAGTGACACGGGAGTAATCCCTGGGACAAACCTACGATCCCCCATCCACTTATCGTGATTCTTCTTGAAGAGATTCAGTGAGGTGCTCTGCCTCACATGAACTGGAATTCTATTCCAGAGCGAAGGGAGCCTCTGGGTTATGAACCTGTCCCTCCAGCAAGTTCTATTTATTTCTGTGCTGAGGTTCAAGTCCCTCGAGCGTGTGGCTCTAAGGGATTTAGATTTACTGAGGTGGAGCATGTCCATTAATTCTGGATTTGACATAGCTTTGTATGTCAGGCATAGATCTCCTCGAAGTAGGCGGTATGCAACTGAGTAGAGCTGGAGTTTTTTTTAACCGAGCAGCATATGGCATCTGTTTGAGACCCTTGATCCTCTTGGTGAGATACTTTTGGGGTCTTTCTAATTGCTGTAGGTGTCGGGTAAGGTACATCCCAAAAGGGGCATTGTATTCTATGATGGGCCTGATGAGGGATGAATAAAGGGGCACGATTACCTCTCTTGATCTAGATGTGAAACCCTTCGTGATGAGGTGGGCTATATAGAAGGTATTTCTAACCACTTTGGCAATGTGGTTTTCAAAGGAGAGATTGCTATCAACTTGGGTCCCCAGGTCCCTAATAACTTTCTCTGTACTTAATGGGTTTCCGCCTATGTGGTAATTTGTGGGCACATTGTTTTTGCCAAAGGGTATGACTATACATTTTTTGGCATTTAGCTTTAAACCATGGCACTGGCACCAGTTATCTGTCTCTGTGAGACCTTTTTGAAGGATGTTTGTGTCAGCTGGAGAGTTGATTATGGCGCCCAGTTTGCAGTCGTCTGCGAACTTGGTGAGCCATAGTCCTCCCACGTTTGCCTGTACCTCGGAAAAGTATATACCGAACAAGAGTGGTCCCAGGACAGAACCCTGTGGGATGCCACTTGTGACCGGTTTCGAGTCTGACATGGCTCCAGCAACTCTCACTCTGTGGGTTCTGTCTTTGAGCCAGTTTGGACCCATCTTGTGACATAGGGGTTTATATTTAAGCTGGATAGCTTATCTATGATGCCCGAGTGGGGTATTGTGTCAAATGCCTTTGCAAGGTCCAGATAGGCTGTGTGGACTACCTTCCCTTCATCTATGGCTTTGGTGACTGTTTCAAAGAAGTCAACCAGGTTCAAAAGGCAGGATCTGCCCTTGACAAAGCCGAACTGGGTAGGATCTAGTGTCTGTAGGTCCCCAATGTCTTTGTTTATGAGCTCCATGATGATCCTCTCCATAGCCTTGCAGACTAAGCTAGTCAGGCTTATGGGGCGATAGTTTCCAGGGTCCGTAGAGGCTCCACCTTTGTGGAGTGGGACCACTGTTGCTGCACGCCATTCTGTGGGCACATATCCTGTAGTGAGGCTGAGATTGTATAGCTGTTTTATTTGAGGGATTAGTTCCTCTTGTAGTTCATGTAGGGCCTTAACCTGGGACGCCATCTGGTCCCATGGAAGCAGTGTTTTTGCTTTGGAGAGGGCAGCCTTCACCTGAGCATCTGAGATGTTTGGGAGGCAGCCCTCTGCCGATAGATACTTGCTCTTTGTGGGGGAGGGAGTGGAGAAGTTTGCACTGAACCTGTCTGCTAGGATATTGGCGATGTCTGTGGGTTCAGTGTATTTTTTGTCGTTTAGAATCAACTCAGAACAAGTCTGGGAGTTGCATCCCAGGTTTCTAACATAACTGAAAAAAGCCTTATGATTGTCTTTGGTGTCCTGTGCAATTTTTCTCTCGAAGCTGGCCTTGGAGGATTTTATGAGGGATCGTAATTTTTTGCTAGTACTGATCAGAGATGCCTTCCCTATTAGGGATTTTGCTCTATCATGTAGTAGCTTCCTCCTTCTGTTGTACAGTTTATTTATGGCAGGGGTCCACCAGACTGGACGCCTGCCTTTGGATGATTGGGTCTTGGTTTTGTTTGGGATAGCATGATCCATGCATTCCTGGAGTTGTCCGTAGAATGCATTGATATAGGATTCTGCAGTTTGAGCTGTAGTTTCCACTGGCCCTGGGGCCTTGAAGGATTCCACTTCGGTTTTGAGAAGTGAGAAGTTCGCTTTTGAGAAGTTTTTCACTGTGGTTTTCTGGGCTGGGGGTGGGGTCGGGATGTGGACATCCAGTGAAATTAATTTATGGTCTGATCTTACCAATGAGGGATATACTTCTGGTGTGGAGCATAGAGTCCCCATGTTGGTAATGATCAGGTCTAGTATGTTGTCCCCTCTTGTTGGAGTGGTGACTAGTTGTTCCATAGCATTTGAGTTTATAATTTCCAGGAATCTTTGGGCTAAGGTGCTGGGGCTTGAGTAGTGCTTCCCGTCAATGTTTGGGTAGTTGAAGTCGCCCAATATAATGGTGTTCGGAGAGATCTTAATGTTCTCCAATGTTTTCAGGAAAGCCGAATGGGATTCCTGACTTTGAGAGGGTGGTCTGTAGGATGCTATAAACTGAAAAGCAGTCTTGCCCACTGTTAGTTGCACATGGATGGTCTCCAATACTTCGTGCAATGCCACTAACCTGGAGGTGTGGATATCCTTGATAAATATGGAAACTCCCCCCTCCTTTTGTGGTTCGGTCCGGGTTTTGGGGCCGAAAAGCATGATATGAGGTATAGCCTGGTAGTGCTGGGGTGCTCTCTGGAGCCTTAAACCAGGTTTCTGTCACTGCACAGATATCGATGTTCTCCATACTGAGAAGAGCTTCGAGTGCGTGCATCTTGAGGTTAAGACTTCTGGCATTTAGCAGCATTACCCTTAGTTTCTTGTTCCTTGTGCTGTCTATGGGGGTGGGTTTGACTTTTGAGCTTTGCCTAAAAAGGCACTATGGGGTGGCAAGAGCCTTTGCCAATATCCAAAGCCCAGTGGTGACAGGTGCAAGCCGTCCCTAGCGAAGCAACGTGGCTTGTCGAGCATGTCATCCCAGGCTGACAGACACTGGATCCCCTTTGAATGACACCAAAATTTTAGCCAATTGTTAAAATCGATCATTTTGTCTTTGTACTGTGGCATCATTCTAGGTGAGGGTAAGATGCTGCTCAAGGTCAGGGTCATACCAGCCTGGGCTACATGATCAGAGAGCTCCTCTATGTCTCTTTTCATGTAGTCCAGGGAGGTACGTCTCAAGTCATTCACACCAGCATGTACAATGACTGAGTCATATTTGTATTTGCTTTGGAGTGACCTGAGTGCTTGCGTTATGTGTCGGATCCTAGCACCCGACAGGCAGCTCACTGTGACCTTCTCTTTATTCAGCCTGGTGAGCGGGACGTCAGTGTGTCTGACAATAGAGTCACCTATAACAAGAGTATCAGGTGCGTTATTCAGCCTTAAGGGCTGTGGCTGCTTGGCATACTGACTTTGTGGGTTATGTGTTGTGTGTGTTTTGTTTTGAGGTAGCGTTTGCTTGGATGTCTGCTTTGGAGGTCTCTGTTGCTTAGGTAGATTTTTATTTAGAGCCTCCGAGTATGTTTTTGTGTATTTATGTGTTTGGTTCGCTGATGTGGTGGGACTATGTGATACTGGAATTGTGTTGTGTGAGGTTACCTTCTCCTCCTGACTGGTTACACCAGTTTTGAGATGGGAGAGCTCAGCCTCCAGTTTGGCTAAATAGTTGCATCTCTCACATATATTTGAACCAGTTTGGAGGAGGAGAGGGTTGTCCGTGTACATGAGACAGTTGTAACATTGCCTCAAAATTCCCTGATTCACCAGCTGGACTGGAGAGGAAACCATTGACTGACCTTTGGACATGCTAGAGTAATAGGGAAACTGAATTTAAGATGGACCAATAGAGGACAGGGTAATCGTAGAGAGTGTAAGAGTAAGTAGTGCTTATGGTTTAATAGTGCTAACTTGTAGGATTACTTAATTGGACCAGTGAAGGGCCTTATAATGAGAATATGGTGTTTAAATTGAGAGATAGAGCAGTTCTAAGGGAAAAAAGTGAAGAGCAGACTTTGTGGAGCCAGGAATAGTTTAAACCCAATTATGCGGCGCTGCCCGCTGTTGCGCTATGCTCAAAAACTCGCAAAACCGCGCAGAAGAGGGTTTTAAGAGAGGAAGATGAAGGAGTTTTGGAATTGACCCAGAATGGCCAATAAAACTACAGTTTCAAATCAATAACCTCTCCCACAGGGGCAGGCAGGCTGCTCAATGTTTTTCACTGCCACTGATCAACAGAGAGACTTTCTTTTAGCCCAAGCAAAAAATGGCCTCACAGAAACTTACAAACAGTTCAAGAACAGCAAGCCTGTAACTGAACTTTTTTAAATCTCAAAAAAGTGGGAAAAAAGCAAGATTTTTTTGTTTTTTTTTTTGTTTTTTCAGAGATAGCAGAGGTTAACAAGTGTCAACAAGTTATAACAGTGCAGTAAATGACCCCACACAACAGTGCTAGGCCAAAGACAGATAAAATGCAAGTTTTGAGAAAAAAACGATTTTAAAAATAAGTGCAAACAGAAAATTCAGTAAACAGCTCTAGGTTGTGCTCTAAATACAGTTACTAATGCAGAAATCAAATTTAACAAGCCAGAAAATGCTCAAAATAGGTGGCTATGCAGAAAAACTTAGCAAATAAACAGAGGAAAAATACTTAGTCTCAAAAGTGGCTCCTTTCTTCTCTCAGCGTTTTCTCCTCTTGGTGGGTGCTTCACCAACAGCCAACAAGCCTGAAAAGACGCCAAAACCACGAGGCAACCAGGTTTTAAGAGAGGAAGATGAAGGAGTTTTGGAATTGACCCAGAATGGCTAATAAAACTACAGTTTCAAGTCAGTAACCACTCCCACAGGGGCAGGCAGGCTGCTCAATGTTTTTCACTGCCACTGATCAACAGAGACTTTCCTTTAGCCCAAGCAAAAAATGGCTTAAGGAACAACCCATGCCAGACCATGTCAAATCTAAATTGTTGGATGCCCCCTTGCACAAAGATAACTTATTTGGCACTAAGGCAGAAGAGGTCTTAAAAAAGATGGAATAAAAAGCAAAATCTATGCAAACAGTTAAGGATTTCTTACAAGTCCAGCCCCCGAAGTTCAGCAGGCATTGTCCCTCCAAGCACTGGTCCTTTTCTGCTCCGAGTAAGCCAGCCCAGCCTAGGCCCCGTGGAAACAGAACCCCCAGACAGCAGCCACAGGGAATGCAGAGGTCTAAGCAGTGGACTACCTCCACTTCAAAACCAGGGAGTTCTAAGACATCCCCTTATGATAAGAACTCACAATGACTCACCTCCCCCTCCTCCCCCCTCTGCCCACCTTCATTTACCCGTAGGAGGAAAACTTTCTTTTCAGTCAAGCACCTGGGCCACCATAAACAAGGATCTGTGGGTTCTGAACATTGTGTCTCAGGGATACAAATTTTCCTTCCATACCCTTCCAACCCCAAAAGGGTTCCCAGACTTTTTCTGGTGCCCAGAAAAGAGGGCACCTGGCACCCCATCCTCGACTATCTATTCTAAACACCTTCCTGGTGATCCCAAAATTCAAAATGCTCACCCTCCAGCATCTGCTGCCTATGCTGTCCAAGGATGCCTGGATAGCCAACCTAGATCTAAAAGAGGCCTACCTCCACATTCCTATCAGGGAATCATGCAGGAAATATCTCCGCTTCAGGGCAGGATCTCACCACTTTCAGTTCTCCGTGCTTTCCTTTGGCTTATCTACTGCTCCCAGAGCTTTTACAAAATGTTTGGCTCCGGCCATTGCCTTTTGCAGACAAAGAAATATTCAGATTTACCCATACTTAGACGACTGCCTTAATCAGGCAGAGAGTCAAGAAAAGCTGCTCAAGCACCTGGCCTTTGTAAAGACACTACTAACCTCCCTAGGATACACAATCAATGAAAAGAAACCCAAACAGGTGCCCTCCCAAAGGATAATCTACGGGGAGCAAGTCTGGACACATCATCCCAGGTAGCATTCCTTACACCAGAGAAACAAATTTGCCCGACACCCTACTTCTCTGAACTAGCCACCAGGCCCCAGCTATTTGCAAGGAAGATTCTGCAAGCTCTGGGGATCATGGCATCTTGCATACTACTCATTCCATGTCCCAGACTGCACATGAGGAAACTTCAGTGGTACCTAAAGAGCCTTTGGTGTCAGCACTGTCAAGACCTGGAAACTGTTCTACCTAGAACTCCTTGACTCAGAAAGGAATTTCTTTGGTGGGGAACAGCATGCTCCCACAACAAGGGGCTGCCCTTCTCCCACCCCCCCACCACCCAGACCCTCACCACAGATGCATCAGACTATGTTTGGGGTGCACACTTGGACGGCAGGTGCATACAGGACCAATGGAGCCCTCAGGAAATCCCTCTGCACATCAATCAAAAAGAGATGATGGCTGTGCAGCACGCCTTGATAGCTTTCAAACCCCTTCTCTCTGCAGGCATTCTCCTGATCAAACCAGCCAACACCACTGTGATGTGGTACATCAACAAGCAGGGAGGGACTCACTCCTACCCTCTATGCAGGCTTGCCATGACCCTTTGGCTCACAGCCTCTTCCATGCAACTACACCTGTTAGCACAATTCCTGCCAGGCTCTCTCAACTCTCTGGGAGACCAGTTAAGCAGAAACCTTCTAGACCCACACGAGTGGCAAATCAACAGAAGTACATTCACCCTAATAACTCAGAAATGGGGAACACAGAAGGTTGACCTCTTTGCTTCCCACGCCAACCATCAGCTCAGAAAATCCTGCACCAGGGAGCATCACTGCATGGCTTGGAATGTGGATGCCCTGTCCTTCCCCTGGGTCAATCTATTGGGCTATGCCTTTCCTCCCCTACCTCTCATCCCCAGGGTACTGCTCAGAATAAGGGAGGAAAAACCAAGGACCATTCTTGTAGCCAGACTGGCCACAACAACACTGTTAACCCTCGCTGCGCAGCCTGTCCCTGCCGCCTCCGTGGCATCTTCCTCGGATTCCAAATCTCCTGACCCAGAGGGAAGGGGAATTCATGCATCCCAAACTGCAAACACTCAATTTGGCAGCTTAGCTTAGTCCATAACCCCCAAGCAATCTGCCATTCTAAGTAAACAGGTTCTGGATGTTATCCGTGAGGCCAGATGTCCTAGCACCAGAAAGTCTTATACAGATAAATGGAAAAGCTTCTGCACCTGGATCCAGGCTAAGGGAGCCAGTATGGCACAGCCCTCCATCCCACTCATCCTGGATTACGTAGGTGACCTACAACACAGTGGTCTCTTTCTCCTCTATAAAATTCATGCCTCTGCTATTTCTGCTCATTTTCCCACTGACCAGCCTCTTTTCTCACACCCTTTGATCAAACAGTTTCTCAGAGGGTCTAGCAACTTGAGGCCCCCAGAAGTGCACCAACACCAGCTTGGGACCTTAACTTTGTCTTGGAAAAGCTCACCCTGACCCCTTTTGAACCAGCTTTTTCTGCAGAGCTAACATTTCTCTCCTGGAAGACAGCTTTCCTTCTGGCCATCACTTCAGCCAGAAGAGTCTCTGAGCTGCAAGCACTCATGGCTGTGGAACCCTTCATCATCTTCCATGCAGACAGGGTATCCCTCAGAACTAACCCACCCTTCATGCCCAGGGTTGTGTCCAGTGTGGCTCTCAACCAATCCATTCATCTGCCCACCTTCTTTCCTAATCCCCAAAACAAGGAGGAAAGGATTCTTCACTCTCTAGATGTGCACAGACAGCTCAGATTCTATCCAGACAGGACTAAATCCTTCAGAAAGTCTGATCAATTTCGGGTTATCTTTGCTACAGGGGCAGAAGGCAAAGCCATCTCCAAGCAAACCTTCTCCAAATGGATAGCACACTGCATCAATTTCTGCTGCAAACAGCATGGAAAGCCTCCCCCAAGGGGATCAGGATGCACTCCACCAGAGCAGCCTCCACTTCTGCAGCTTTCCTCAGAGGAGTCCCCACCAGGGACATCCTGGAGGCTGCCAGCTGGACATCTGTTCACACTTTTACCAAGCATTACCACCTGCCTCTCTTCTTCAAATCCAGGGCAGGGTTTGCCTCTGCAGTTTTGCAGGGCATCCTAGCCAGCCCCTCGTTTCCTTGACTGCCTCCACCCATTTCCTCAGCTTTGGGAATCTACCCAAATGTGATGACTGCAACAGTGAAACATGAAGAACATACTATAGTTGTGTACACTTGCCATAAATGTAGATGTTCGAGTGTATTCGCTGTTGCAGTCCTGGTTTCCCCTCCCCCCATCCCCCTTTATTCTCATTCTTTTCTTACAATGGACATATTGGTATTTATTTTCTACTGGTGGGGTTCTTCCACCAGAACCTGGCCTCCTACTTTGGGCGCTCCTGACAGGTTAGGACAAGAAAGACTGATGTAATGGCGTTGGCTGCCTTACTTTATACAACTGACGACCTGATGTCGGTCCTCAAGCGACAACAACCGATGCAGAAATACTAAGCCTCTGATATTCGGGCCTGCCAAGGGGTGCCCTGGCAGAGACTACCCAAATGTGATGACTGCAACAGTGAATACACTCTAACATCTACATTTATGGTAAGTGTGCACAACTGTGCTTTCCTTGTAAGCAGTGAAAGGAAAGACGACCCTTGCTGTAAACTGTCTTGACTCCTGAAATCTGCTGTCTGAGCTGCAGGAAGATTTTAAAGCTTATGTTATTGTATTGTACAGTGGGATGTTTCATTTTTGTAAATAATGCTAAATGTCTTGTCATGAAAACATTTTTGCTTCAAAGTGTATATATTGTTTTCTTTTTAACTCTTAGCCTCTTGATAAATTGAGAGCTCTGACTGCTTACTTGAGAGAGACTCACTTTTACTGTGTCTGGTGTGGGACAACTTATGATGGTAAGATCATTTATTTTTAATTACTCATTCAGAAAATTTGTATGTGTTTTTTATTCTCAAAAATAATATTCAGAAGACTGTAAATTTACTTGGAAGTTTTGGGTTTGAAACTGAAGTACTGGCTCTGAGGTGCTGTGTTAATTTCTGTTGCAATTCTTCTGTTTTGCAACATTTAAAGAGCAGTACACCTAGGGCACAGGCTACCTAGTGTGTTTGCTTCCATGCTTTTGTCAGATTTCTCTTTATTACTAGAGCAGCAGCAGCAATCCGCGGTGGTGGTGCTGCGGTAGCGTTGTCGCCTCACAGTAAGACGCTGACTGGTTCGACTCTCAGCTAGAGCATCTTCTGCGTGGAGACATGCGTGAATGGGCGTGCCTTCTTTGAAGGTTGTGCGTCAGGGCTGGCAACTCTGCACGTAAAAATCAACTGCCAATCATTAGCGGACCGGAGTTCCACTGTGGCGACCCCTAACCGGGAAAAGCCGAAAGACACAACAACTAGAGCAGCAGCAAAACAGTAATTTTGTTTGTCCGATCAGGATAAAACAGATGGACATTTGTGGGTTTGGTTCAAGTAGCTTTCTTATGTACAAACACATCAGGATTGAGGCAACTAACTTCAACTTTGCTAAACGTATAAACAGTCTGAGCATTTTTCTCATACATCCCTGGCTGCACTCTCAAAATGACACTGAAGCTAGCACGTGCTTGCTATTTATATGCACATTCAGTCCTTGGAAATGCTTCTTAAAGGTATAACACACATGTATACTCTACAGGTAACAAATCACAAAGATGCGTATTGTTTTTCTGATAAGTGGTTTGCTGCTAACACAGGAATGACCAGGTTTTTACTATAGTCATGTTCTTAATTAAAGAAAGAGTATGGTAGCTGCATCATTTTGAAAAAGCAACGAAAAACTGAGGAATATCTATAGGAGGAAGCATTACTTGTGATAAGACATGTAGTTCTATCAATTAAAACCTGGATTGATGTTTCTGTAGCACCAGCTTCTTCCCACATCCCAAAGGCCTGCAGGTAAATGACTTGACTGTGTATGTAAAAATGTATATAAAATGTTTGTGTTTACTTGTGTGCATTGTGTATGTGCAGTGTAATTACATTCTCTTTTGAGTGCTGGGATAGGTTGTGGCTTTCCTGTAGCCCTGAATAGGATAAAATTGTCTTACAAAATGAATTAATGAATGAATACTAGCAGATGGCACTGCTGCTAAGCAGATCATGATGCTGAAAGGTTACTTTTTAGGTTTAAGGCATCTTCACTAGCTACTCTACAGAGCAGACTACAAAGGAAAGCATAAGCTATGCTGCTCACATAAACATTAACAGTAAACATTGCTATATTATTTGAATATACTGATTTTGAATAAAAGACTGATTCATAATGATTGGGCAGGGGAGGGCCGTGTATTTTGGAATTTTTATCTATTTTATAACATCTGGTCAAAATGTTCTAGCGCCACTCCTTCTAGGACATAAATCAGGGTTTTACAACTGTGCATGTCTGGGAAATGTAATAATGTAAGCAAACAAGATCACAACTTATATAAAGTTGTAGTGCATACTGATTTTTTTAGCCTCGCTTTGATAAACACTTCAGTTTGGAATATTATTTGCAGAAAACTTTGGCTTGCAACAGGGCATTGTGATATGTTCAGTAAGTGAGAGTGACCGCTAAGTTTAATAAATGTGTAAGAAACTGTGTGTGTGTGTGTGTGTGTGTGTGTGTGTGTGTGTGTGTGTGTGTGTGTTAGTTACCATGTGATATACCTGCTTTCTGTGGAATGCATGTGTGTTACCATGTGATGTACCTGTTTTCTTTGAATTGCATTCCACTGGAACTCAGCATATCGAAAACAAATTTTCACAGTCATGTTAGCAAAAATCAGAAGCCACTGCTACCATGAGTCTCCCAAGGAGAGTACCAAGCTTAACTTTCTACAGTCTGTGTAGTCGTTGAATTGGTAACTGACCAACAGTATCCAAACTGTGGACTTCACAAAAAAATTGCTTGACCATCTGAATTGAATGCCTGTGTGTGTGAAAGTAGATACATGCACAAATGCATGTGTGTGGGCTCACACTCACTAACCTAACTGTAACACACCCCTGTCCCTTCCCGCAACCCCAAGCTTAAATATTAGGGTACTGAACACTCTTTTCCTAACAGTACCACTGTACAAACAAATTGTGACTGAAAGTTAGTGATATTTTTGTTTTAATTGCTCAGAAAAGGAAATTATTTTCTTTTCTTAGTCTGTTAATTCTTCATACATGTAGCAGTTTGACTTAAGGTAAGTCCAGGGAGTATTTTTGCAGAGCAGTGTTTCATTTTAACAGTAGTTAATTTTATTTAAATATCCTTGTTCACTTTTGTGTATATATGGATACGATGAACATTATTGAACTGCACTTTGGTTGAACATCGGATCATCAAGTCCAGTATATCAAATGTCATTTTGTCAGTCAACTGCTTTATGGGGGAGATATGTCTCCCCCCTACCGCAAGACCCATGCTAAAGCCAATACTAGTGTTTTGATGACGTGGTGTTCGATAGATCAAGCTTGATTATCCAGTGTTTGAAATTATAGTGATTTGGTGAATGAAAGCAGAATCATATACACATACACACACACACATACATACACACATACATATATATATATATATGTTTATGGGTCCCTATCAGCTGATCGAGTTTTCAGAAACTCTAACTCCATATGGTCAAGACCACATGATCAAGTTTTTGCAAACTTGAAACCTTTGAATGGCGATCAAGGTATAGCAAGGATTGGGAAATTTACTCTTTTCCTCACTGTAGTGTGATCTCAGAGTTGGTATGTATAATTTGCAGGGGGTGTGGGGTGCACAACCCCCACATGAGGGTCCAGGGGAGCTTGCCCCCCCCTGCAAAAAATTTAAAAAGATAGATTTTTGTGATTCTTTTATGTTTAAGTGTACAGTAACTCAATTTTATGGTCTCTTCGATTTTTTTTTGAGTTTCTGAAAAGTAGATATAACATAGAGCCACTCTTCCACCCCCCAAAACACCTCCCCTATCACTGATCATTTCAACATCTTTACATCTGACAACACCCTCCTAAAAGTAGTGCAGGAAACCAAACTTTTAGGAGAATCTTTGACAATAAAGTTTTCTTCAACCACCATCATCATCATCTTCTTTCAGCTGTTCCCGTTAGGGGTCGCCACAGCGGATCATCTGTTTCCATTTCTTCCTGTCCTCTGCATCATGCTCTTTCACACCAACTGCCTGTATGTCCTCTCTTACCACATCCATAAACCTCATCTTAGGCCTTCCTCTTTTCCTCTTACCTGGCAGCTCCATCCTTAGCATCCTTTTCCCAATATACCCAGCATCCCTCCTCAGCACATGTCCAAACCAACGCAATCTCGCCTCTCTTGCTTTGTCTCCAAACTGTCCAACCTGACCTGACCCTCTAATATACTGATTCCTAATCCTGTCCATCCTAGTCACACCCAGTGCAAATCTTAACATCTTTAACTCTGCCACATCCAGCTCTGACTCCTGCCTTTTCGACAGTGCTACCGTCTCCAACCCATATAACATAGCTGGTTTCACTACCCTCTTGTAGACCTTCCCTTTCACTCTTATTGGTACCCATATGTCACAAATCACTCCTGACTCTCTTCTCCACCCATTCTCCACCCATTCCACCCTGCCTGTACTCTCTTCTTCACCTCTCTTCCACACTCACCATTACTCTGAACTGTTGATCCCAAGTACTTAAACTCATCCACCTTTACCAACTCTACTTCCTGCATCCTCACCATTCCTCTACCCTCCCTCTCATTTACACACATATATTCTGTTTTAGCCCTGCTGACCTTCATTCCTCTCCTCTATAAAGCATATCTCCACCTCTCCAGGGTCTCCTCAACCTGGTCCCTACTCTCACTACATATCACAGTGTCATCTGCAAACATCATAGTCCACGGGGCCTCCTGTCTAATCTCATCTGTCAACCTGTCCATCACCACTGCAAATAAGAAAGGGCTCAGAGCTGATCCTTGATGTAATCCCACCTCCACCTTAAACGTATCTGTCACTCCCACCGCAGTCCTCACCAGTGTCACACTACCCTTGTACATACCCTGTACCACTCTTACATACTTCTCTGCCACTCCCGACGTCCTCATACAATACCACAATTCCTCTCTAGGCACCCTGTCATATGCTTTCTCTAAGTCCACAAAAACACAATGCAACTCCTTCTGACCTTCTCTGTATTTCTCCAACTATACTCTCAGAACAAATATTGAATCTGTAGTGCTCTTTCCTGGCATGAAACCATACTGCTGATCACTAATCATCACCTCCCTTCTTAACCTAGCTTCCACTACTCTTTCCCATAACTTCAAGCTGTGACTAATCAATTTTATCCCTCTGTAGTTACTGCAGCTCTGCACATCACCCTTATTCTTAAAGATAGGTACCAAAACACTTTTTCTTCACTCCTCAGGCATCCTCTGACTTTCCAAAATTTCATTAACAATCTGGTTAAAAAATTCCACTGCCATTTCTCCTAAGCACCTCCATGCTTCCTCTGGTATGTCATCTGGGCCAACAGCCTTTCCATTCTTCATCCTCTTCATAGCTGTCCTTACTTCCTCCTTGCTAATCTGCTTCACTTCCTGATTCACTATCCCCACATCATTCAACCTTCTCTCTCTCTCATTCTCTTCATTCATCAGCCCTTCAAAGTACTCTTTCCATCTACTCAACACACTCTCCTCACTTGTGAGTTTGTTTCCCTCACTGTCCTTTATCACCCTTACCTGCTGCACATCTTTCTCAGCTCTGTCCCTCTTGTCTAGTCAATCAATACAGGTCCTTTTCTCCCTCTTTAGTGTCCAATCTCTCATACAACTCTCTATATGCCTTATCCTTAGCCTTCGCCACCTCTCTCTTTGCCATGCGCCTCATCTCCTTATACTCATTCCTACTTTCTTCATCTCTTTGACAGTCCCACTTGTTCTTCGCCAGCCTCTTCCTCTGTATACTCTCCTGTACTTCCTCATTCTACCACCATGTCTTCTTGTCCTCCTTCCTCTGTCCAGATGTCACACCAAGCACCTTCCTAGCAGTCTCCCTTACTAGCTCTGCTGTAGTTACCCAGCTATTCGGTAACGCTTCATTGCCTCCCAGTGCCTGTCTTAACTCTTCCCTGAACTCCACCTCACAATCACCCTTTTTTAATTTCCACCATTTAATCCTTGGCACTGCTTTCACACTCCTCCTCCGCTTCTTGATCACTAACATCATCCTGCAGACCACCATTCTATGCTGCTTAACTACACTTTCCCCAGTCACCACTTTACAGTCTCCAATCTCCTTCAGACTGGCCCTCCTACACAGGATATAATCCACCTGTGTGCATCTTCCTCCACTCTTGTACATAACCCTATGCTCCTCCCTCTTCTTAAAATACGTATTCACCACAGCCATGTCCATCCTTTTCGCAAAATCCACAATCATCTGATCTTCTGCATTCCTGTCCTTAACACCATACCTACCCATCACTTCCTCATCCCCTCTGTTCACTTCACCAACATGCCCATTGAAGTCCGCTCCAATCAATAGTCTCTCACCCTTGGGTACACTCACCAGCACTTCATCCAACTCACTCCAAAAGTTTTCTTTCTCATCCATCGCACACCCAACTTGTGGAGCATATGCACTAACAACATTCATCATTACACCATCAGTTTCAAGCTTCATAAACATCACTCTATCAGACACTCTCTTCACCTCCAAAACACTCTTGGCATACTGTTCCGTTAGGATAATGCCTACCCCATTTCTTCTGCCATCCACACCATGATAGAACAATTTGAACCCGCTTCCTATACACTTGGCCTTTCTTCCCTTCCATCTGGTCTCTTGCACGCACAATATATCAGCAAAATATAAAGAAAGCTCATCAAAAAATGGGACTGTTATATAGAAAGAAGCATTTCTTAACTACAGCAACCAAAGTTTCCCTAGTAAAAACATTTTTACTTCCCTTCCTTTTTCCAGTGCCCCTATCCTCACTAATTTACAAACTTCTACCCTAAGCAAGACGGAACAGTGCTACAACAAAGTTACTAAGTTTACTACAAACACTAAATGTCACAGAGATCACCGTAAAGGGGTACTAGAACTAAATTGGCTTGGACTTCCCAACCAACTTTCTTTTATTCAGCTATCCACTTTGCACAACCTTATTTTCAGGCTTACTACCTGCCCTGCACTAGCCAACAAAGTCACACCTTATACACCAAATAGATACCTACAATCAGAAGACAGAAATCTCTTAGCTTTCTCAAAACCCACAAAAAAGAGGTCACTCTCTTTATTCATATTCTGTCTCTATACTATGGAATTCACTACCTCTAGCGACCAGGTCCATGCCTAGCCTAACCTGCTTTAAAGCATCTTTAAAAAATCATCTCATAAATACATGGCTGTGCTCCTGTATAAATCCAGCCTAATGCTCAGCTCTTCCTCATCTTCCATGCTAGCTTCATTTTCTTCTTCCTCTGTTGCATCTCACCCCTTAACAGCCTACAAGATCATAAGTCTCTCCTAACTCTTGCTACTCAACAAACTTGCAAACTACAATCTCAACTACTCATCCCTAACATAGTTCCCTAGCTACCTTTCAAACTATTAACAGGCTACTAAATGGGAAAACAAATCTCTCTCCTCTACTGCCTGTATATACTGGAGTACCCCAAGGATCCATACTTGGGCCCTTCCTTTTTATCATATTCATCAACAACCTAAATTCCGCCACCCGACATGCAACCATCATGCAATACGCAGACAACTCCACACTTATCTGCTTAGCCCCTTCTCTCCAAGAACTTCAACAAAAAAATGCAAACATCCTTCCTGGACATAGAAACATTCCTCTCCAAGCATCAACTCATCCTAAACCCAGATAAGACCAAGTTAATGATTTTCACTAACAAATCATCCAAAGCAAGCTCACTACCCCTCAGTATCTATTCCTCCAATGGAACAAAAATCGACCCAATTAATCAGACTGAACTCCTACGAGATACAATCGATAATAGACTAATAGTTGACACACACATCTCATTAACAATCAAAAAATTCCATGGGAGACTAGGTACTCTCTACAGGGCCAAACCATACCTCACTCACAGAGCCAGACTAGCCACAGCTAGAGCCCACTTACTATCTACTCTTCTCTATTGTTCACATATTTTCACCAACCAACGCAAGACTGACCTTAATAGTCTAGAATCCTGCTAGAACAAAATAGCTAGGTTTGCAGGCAATCACCCCCACAAAACATATCATTGCTCTACTCTCCAGCACCTCAACTGACTGGAACCTCCCAATCTGTTAACTCTAAACCAACTTAACTTTGCCCACAAAGTCTTCCACAACCCCAATAACTGTCCCACCCTCTCTAACCTGATCCAACCCAACGTTAACTGCAGGTTCCTTAGATCCTCTGACAAATTGCTGATAAAAAGTTACCCAGTCACACAACTATCATGGTGATTCCCTCTACTTCAGTAAAATAGCTAAGGTCTGGAACGCTCTACCTCAGGACATCCAAAAGAATGCAAACACCTCTTCTTTCAAAAAAAGCCTAAAAGAATCGTAACAGTAGATAATCTCAAATCTGTGCTATCTTTCACCTCAAACAACTACAGCTGTTTGCTAGTGGAGTTCTGATAAAACATTTATACTGCTGTAATTTGCTATAATATGTAGCTAGAACTATTTATTTTATGAATATTGTATTAATGTACTTTTACATTTAACTAATGTTGTATTAGGCTGTATTAACTACTATGTTCTTAGTAATTGTTCTGCTTATAATCTTGTTTGTAAATTATTAATTTGTCTGGAGCTTTTCTCCCTGGGTCTCTGCTGAAAACGGGCTACTGGCCCAGTTGGACACTAACAACTGTAAATAAATAAATAAATAAAATCCTTCTCTGTTTCTATACCATATGTTTAAGTTACTGTTCCATCTGTAATGCCTCTATTCTTCTTAACTTTGTCACTGTCTTTCTGCATCACTAACTCTTCTAGTATTATTTTTCTAACCAAAACCCACATTTTATTTTTCATGTACCATAACAACTGATGTCATACACTGTACTACCTACATACTAGGCTATGTATATGTTGTTAGAATGACTAAAATTGTCTATAATGATATAACGCTATAACATTTTCCAGATGTGTAATATAGCTTGTAACCTAGCTTACATTCTATCAACTTATTTTTGTTTAGTATTCCTCATGTCACTTGTATTGTTTTTAGATTACAATGCATTTGTATTGTACTGTATGTGGAGCTTTTCTCCCCAGGCCTCTGTTGAAAATGGGTTCTGTAGACCCAGTCGGACCACCCTGGTAAACAAATGTCAAATAAATAAATTATACATATAGCCTTCAATGTGCAGAAATTGCTTATATTTTCCTCATTATTACAGAGACAGCCATTTTTTACCTTGTAAAAATGTCATTGTTATGCCAGATGCACTGAGGCATTTTATATGGTATGACAAACTACTATTATAAGAAGTCCTTGACTGCTAAATATAATTTTAAATGCTATTTGTTGTAAATGTTTACTTAATACTGTTAAAACCACCAAAATTGCGGAAAGCTCTCCACTAAGTAAACCAGGAACACAATAAGGAGTGCAAATTCCCACAGAAGAGGTCTCCGTAAAAAAACACTTTAATGTCCACAACAAAACAATAAAAGCGCTGTCATTCAATATATATTATCAGATAAGATAAGAGGGATCCTTAGAAATGGGAAGGTGCAAAATACATAGAAATAAATGGAATTTGTGGAAACAATACATGCAATATAATGTTCAGCAGGAGGAGTGAAGTTTAAGGGAAGGCAAGAATTTATCAATTTATGTAAAGCTGGACTGAAAAACGGTTGTTATAAAGAAAGAAAACATGTAATGTTTAATGTCTGTAAAAGGAAAAAATGTTTATATGTTTTTTCATTTTTATTAATATATGTTTGCCTTTGTCTTAAGTGACAATTTAAAAAAAAAAGTAAAATCAGTAATCCACAATCCAATATGGTAACAAAACAACCAGGCACTCGGTCAGCTTTCTTTAACATAATAATAAGCAACTTGTAGATATTGTCACTAGGAATTGGTCTATATCAACAGTAGACTCAGATATAAGTGAAGTGATAGGAGACAGACACAGGTTCTCCTGTAAGAATAGAAAAAAAACTGAAGAGACTACTTTGTTATAATAATGGAAAGAGAGACAGAATGGGTATAGATACATCCATACAACCTTGTGGGAGATGTAATTACTGTTCATATATTAATACTAGCAATATATTCAAACATCCAGATACACAAAAGGAATATGTTTTCAAGTCATCAGCCACCTGCCTTACATCTAATGCAGTATACTTGGCAGAGTGTGAATCCTGTCATTCATTCTACACAGGGAAGACTAATTGAGTATTTAAATAAGGACAAGATAAGAGAACACCTGCATGACATTATCATTAAATCCGAATGCAATGCATTGTCGAAACATGTCATGAGTTTAGGAGAAGAACATAGATTTAATTTTAGGGCCATAGAAGTTATTACACCAACCATCACAGAAGGTGACATCAGGAATTTTACGGAAAGTAGGGAAGTAAATTGGATTATCATTATGAGAGCAGATACAGTGAGAGGGTTCAATGAAAGAGCCTCTATAAAACCTTTATTAAAAAGCAGGAGAATAAATAAAGTTTTTAGATATATTTTTATAGAATGTACATATGAATGTAGTTTATTATGAATGTGTTTTTATTCTAATATATTGATGTAATATACATATATATTTTCTTTAACAATACATGTATTTTAGAGTTGTGCTATATGACTTTAACATAATTGTTCTGACACAAGAAAGCTTGTGACTGGGTGTGAGAAGTATGAATTTATTTAAACAAGAGACAGAATGCTTAGTTTTTATAAGGTCTGAAGAAGCTACTTAGCGAAAGTGCTTACCATCGTTTTTATTGCTTGTTTAAATAAATTTATGTTAAAGAAAGATGACGGAGTGCCTGGTTGTTTCGTTACCATATTGGACTGTGGATTACTGATTTTACTTGCTTTCGGTAACGAAACATTAATCTCGCGGAGTACATTTTTTATTGTTCGACAATTTAAAAAAGTTGCTTAAAAATACATACAATACAGTATTAAGTAAACCAGGAACACAATAAGGAGTGTAAATTCCCACAGAAGAGGTCTCCGTAAAAAAACACTTTAATGTCCACAACAAAACAATAAAAGCACTGTCATTAATGCACTTTCAATTTTACATGCATTTTCGTCCTATCCACTGGACTTCATCAATTGACACCAGTGGGAAAAAGGCAACTGGAAAGAAGCAGAAATAATCAGTCTTGAAGAAGACTGTCTCAGAAGACTTTGTGGGAACTTAAGTCAACACACCAGTGGTGACCTATGATATCTAAAAAACCTGTAGGATTTCACTTGCAATGGGTAAGCTGTAGTGACGTCTTTTAAGGATATACTCTCCTCACAGTCCCATTTCTGTAGATCATCTGTTTGTAAAGCATAATCCATGAACGACCATGGCTTACTTAGGCTTGATGCAGACCTTTGGTGCATTGTGAGACATGAGGACTGAAGGCATAGCATCTTATTTATTTGTTAACACTGTTGATAGGGTAGGTGGGCTGATCCACAAACCATTTTCAGACATCACCCTGTTCAGGTAGGCATTCACAAGTTGCCACAAATAGTTTCAATTGTTTATTTTGTGTGCAGTTCAAAGGGTGTGGCAGTTCAGCTGCAGGTCAACAGTGGTCTCATGTGGAAGATGCAATTAAATACCAATGACAATGATGGTTTGCAGTTTAAAGAGTGCAATATATAGGCTTATAGAAATAATCTTCAGTCGCTTGGGTTGTGCATAGTCTTGGAATTAATTATCCTGCCTGTTTATAAAATGATTTGTGCATCAAGAAGTAATGAACATGCATAATGTATAAGCTAAAACAAGGAAATGTGTGCACATTGTTTTCATCTGTTTTGAAAAGTAATTCATACCTTTTTAATTATTGCAACTCTTGAAAATCATGTAAAACTTGGTATCATATATAAGTCTTTTAAATAACTTGTCTATTGTATTTATAAATTTGGCTACTACAAAAGTTAACTTGGTAAGTTCTTTGAAATAGATTTCAGAATTGTTTGATTTCTAATGCAAGCAAAAAGCATTAGAAGAAAGACTTATAAAAGTAGATCTTCAAACATAGATCACTGTTACAGTAAGCTTGAGCTACATGGATCCTATGCCTTGTGACTGGCCAGCTTCACAAATCTTTTGGTGCCTTTCATATGTTCCATTTGTCAGGAATACAAGCAGTCCTCCTTAAAGGTACAATTGGAATGCAAAAAGTCTTCTGAGCTTTTTCTTTTTTTGCCAAGGAGGGAGGAAAGAGCCCTGAAGAACAATGCTAGCAAACAAGCCAAATTGTAGCGATATAGAAAAGAGTGCAAACATATCCACACCCTGGCAATGCCAAAAAAACTGTAACAAGAAGATGGAGCTGGAGGGATGGAAAGTTGCTGCAACAGTGATCTATTAGAACATCTGTTATGATAAGTTTACTTACACAGTTTTGCTATGTTCTAACCATTCCATCTTAAAATAGGACTTTGGTTTGTTGCTTAAACAACTATTTCAATTTCAATATGTAAATTTTCCTTTGGCTTTTGTATTCTAACTTTAGCTCCAGACTATAAATTTCATAGTCTTTTGAATTGTCTATCATAATGATATTTCTGTCTCTGGTGATTTTTTGGGGTGTTTCCTTTACATTGTTTTGATTTTAGGTATCAGTGATTTCAGATTGGCAACTTTTCAACCTTCTGCCTGTTAGATATGGGGTATATAGATTTAGTGCTACTGAGCTAGTAGCTACAGTGATTTGCGTGTTATGTGGTACAGCTTCTAGAGAAGCATCAGTCTGAATGTATACTTCTATGAGGCTGGACCATGTCTGTCTTATTTATTGGCTATTCAGAGACCATGTGATGTTATACGTGCAGAAATATACCTGTTGTTAAGAGTGTATTTAAAAGAGAATTCTGAGCAAGGAATATGTTTTGGCTACAACCCTTGGAATTCTCCAATTGTACAGGAAATTAAAAGGGTTGAGCTGTTCCAGTGGCTTGGAGGGATGAATCCTTGACTTCCACCTAGGCAGCTGGTGATAATTTTGCAGCACAGGCAATGGAGGATGCGGGTGGAGAAAGATAAGCTTGAGTTACCAGTGTCAGCTGGCCTGTCTGTCATGGGGAGATGGAGGTGGCAGTTTCCACCACATACCAGTGGGTGGGTGGATGATCATCAGTGGAAGAGGTTGTGCAGGTGGTCTCTATTGAAGTAGCGTGAGCACTGAGTCTAGGAGGTAGACGTGTGGGTGGGAGCATGCATGCCACTTTGCAGTCATGCATCCATTGCGTATATGTAAGCCAACTGTCAGGAAGGGGTTACACGGGACAGGGCAAGGACTACATGCTGGCCTCATAATGTCCAACTGTTGCTTTCCAATGGAGCAAATGGGCAAACAAGACCCCTATAATGGAAATGAATGTGTAGCTGTCACGTAGTCTGAGAACATCTAACTCTTGGCCCTGGAAGAAGTGAATGTGTTAGTGGGGCACTGGATAAGCCCAGTAGGGAATTATAAAATATTGAAAGTTTGAATCCAAACATTCAGTGTATTCTTTAATGCTACAGGATTAGCTGTGAAGCCTGAAAAGGTTTTATGTACTATATTTCTAAATGTTGCAGGGGGGGTATAAAGGTATTTAACTGTTTCACTTTTCTTGAAGAGGAAAATGACAAAAGTAGCAGAACTCGGAGAAAAGTTCAAGAATTATTTTGAGCCTAGTTCTTCATTACTTGTTCCACACAACACAAAGTTGTGCAAAGACTATAAATACTTTTGTTACTGAGCTGAAGAATAGAAGGGAATCTAGAAGAGCTAAAGTCAAAGGCTGTGCCTTTGGGAGTTGCATGATTTACTGGAAAATGTCAAAAATAGTGCTATAAAATGCTGAAGTAAGAAGTAGGCTATTAAGAGTAGCAAAAAGGTGTGAAGGGTGAGTAAAATAACTGGCATACAGTTAAAATAGTTAACCCATAAAAGGATGTGTGTAGTAGCACAGAGGAATAATTCCCTGACAATGTTTCAGACAGCCTGATTGTGCTTAGCAGTTTGGAGCAGTTTGGTTACCTGTTGGAATTGGCATGTTGGAGAAGAATGACGAGACTTTAGCCCGTTAACTTATCTTTGGGGAGGGGATGAGAGTGTGTGCCTGGGTATGCTGCCTGGTATAATCCCTGGTGAAGTATGGGAACCACACAGAGGTACTGTCTGGGGGGGGGGGGGCTTTTTGATTATATATATGGAAACCTGTGCATGTATCACAAAGGCCATTGCACACCAACCCTTTGGATGCTTTGGGCATGTTAAGGGGACACTAATGCTTAAAATATTAAACTGGGATCCCTGTCACAAAAATGACTGCTCGCACTTCCAGCTTACTTGGTTTTACCCCAGAGAAATGAAAGGAATATAAAGTTGTTGCCTCTGAGGATTAAACAAGTGTATAAAGCAACCGTAGGGGAGTGATTGAAGGTTAGTTAGGGAACTGGCGAGAAAGTGAGTTTGTAAAATAAAATGAGCGAAAGAAAAAAAAATGAGAAACCAAGTGATAGCAATTAATAAAGAGCTGAAAGATTTTATCTGGAAGGGGAATGTGGCAAGAGTCAAGTGGGATAAGCTGATTATTCCAATAAAACAAGGCGGCTTGGGATTACCTGATTTGAAGATGTATTTTGGAGCTACACAGTTAAGGCTCCTATACATACCACAAGCAGAAACCTATAATTCAAAGTGGAAAGGGATGATGTTGACACAGGGGGGAAGCTCAAGAAATCGGATGAGACTGGGATTTTGGATGCAGGCCTTTAAGGAGAATAACAATGATCATACAGAATACTATATTCATAAAGTAGCAGAGAGTATTCTAAGACATAAGCCAAAGTGTGGGAATGGAGAAAAGGAAATTCTGCCAATAGGGATGACTGCAATTAGGAATACAGAAAATAGACAAAAGGGGGCTGGATTTTTTTGGGGAAAACAGGAAAAGGAACCAAGGTATTGGGAGCAAATAACTAGACAGGGAACTGTAATCGAATTGGAAGATGCCAAGAATGTATTCAGACTACAGGTTACAGACTGCCTTCCCTATCAAGGATTGCTATCAGAGTATAGACAAAGAGAAATAAATAGGGGGTTCCTAAATGAAAGTCCAGCACTGGTAGAATTAGGAATAATTAGTAGACCATTTAAAATATTGCATGACAACTATAAGAATCAATCAGAGGAGGTTAGAAGGGATTGGGAAGAGAGACTGGATAAGCAATTCACAAAAAAAAATGGGCAATATGTTTGTCTCCCAAATATTCAACAAAATCTAGAAGATTTAAGATTTTTGCATGGAAATGATTACTTGGGGTATAAAAATATCTATGTAGGCTCCTGAGAATTGTTTCCTAAGGTAGACAGCAAATGGAGGTGTGATGAGACTTGGAGAGATAGATGCATATCCCAGCGACTACCCCGTATATGGAACAGACTCCCCATCCATGTGAAGCTGAGTTCCTCCCTAACCCAATTCAAGTGCAACTAGGACAATTGGATGGGAGACTGGAAGTTCATCCCTGGTTTGGCACCTGTGTCTCTAACCCATGTTTACACTTATCAAGGTTATCAGAACTTGTCAGAGATTTGGGATGCATGGCTAGGCTAAAAAAGGCCCTTGTGGTTATTAGCTTAGTAAACACCTATGAACCTATGGGAAAGAAAGAGGTAATTGTGAACATATTTTCTGGGAGTGTAGTGAGTTGCAGACTTTAACGATTCCCTGCAGATTACTCTGTCAAAGGTACTGGGTGAGCAAATTGGTGTAATTAGAGAAGTGATTTTGTTTTTGAGCTGTAATAACAGAATTGGAATTGCCTAGAAATAGTAAGGCCTTACTGAGTCTAATTATGGTGTCTTCCAAAAAAACAATCACTAGAAAATGGAAATTTGTCTAAACCAGCTGTACTAGAAATAGTGAGTATAGTAACAGAGATAAAACAACTGGAAATGGAATCTTTAGAAAAGGGTAGGAATGAACTATATTATGTCTGACTGACAATGATTGGGTAGATTTTAAGTGATGTGTAATGTTTTCAACTAAAATTGTGTCAATATAGTTTGTGTTGTAAAATGCTTGGAACCAAGATATATACAGAGAGAGAGAGAGAGAGAGGGAGGGAGGGAGAGACAGTGTTGATAATAAGTTTTCCTCTGAGTTGAGGCATTGATCTTAAAATCTTAACATGAGTCTAGTGGTTAGGCTTTCACATTTGTCATTAGTATCTGTGAAGCTATTACCTGGCAAGGCTAATAGCTTTAAAATCTAAGGACATAACACTGTATCTGAAAAAGGAATGATTTGTTGTATTGACCAAATGACATTACGGGACTTGAAGCTAAAGATCTTTAAGGCTAGAGCTGATACCAGTAAGTAAGGAAAAACCAGTAGGCTTGACTGCTGTGGGGTTTCCTGTACCATATTGAATGCCCTTCTGAAATTAGAAGTCGTAGCTGAAAGGTCAAAATGGTATCGTGCAGTATGGAAAATGCTTTCCATCAAAGGCAAGTCCATAAAATATATGTATGTATGTATGTATTTGATATTTGTTTACTAGGAATGTCCGACTGTTCCAAAAGTGTCTATTTTCACCTCATGCCAAGGGAGAAAAGCTTCACAATCACAATCTTTCAAAGATATTTTAAATCACAAAGTATCATGTAACACTATAAAATGTAAGAATGAAAAAAATGTTTTAATGAGAAAAACATAGAACATATGATCTGATGTCCTTTTCATTCTTCCTCACTGATGGATCTCGGATCTGATATCGAATCCGACTCAGCAACTTTTCCAAGACTTTAGGATCCAAGTCTTGAGCTCCTCCTTCTTCCCATAATGCACCATACCTTCCCCAACTCCCCATATCTTGTTAGCCATCTGTTGCATTCAGAGGTGGTTCCAGAGATACGTGGTTGGCTTTTCTATCTCCTCCAATGACTTCAGCTCCAAGGGAGAGAGTCTCCTCACTCTCAGGGTCTGCCCCATCCTTCATTGGATCTGAGCACTGAGCCTATCACTCCTGCCATAGGTCAGCCGGAGCCCCCAGACCACTTCCCCCCAGGGAGTCCAACCTTCTTCCATTCCCTCCCCAGAACACCCCACAGAGGAGGTTCCTCGAAAGACCAAGTGTAAGAGGAGGGACATAGACTTCCCCCCTCCCATGGAGTCCCTCAGAGAGGACACCAATTTCGATGAGGGAGAAGGATCTCCCCGATCACCAACTGACAATGTCTCCATTGGAGACATCCTTGAACTTCTCAGGCAGAAGGTTGGCTGGTCCTCCCAACCTCCTTCTCCTGAGGAATTGGTGTTCCTGGAGGCTTTTGGGGTGGGCCGATCTACATTCTGGGTGACTCCCCTGGTGGATGACCTGATAGATTTATTTTCCCGCCAGGCCTGGAAGGAACCGGACATGCTCGAGCCTATTCCCAAGCAGTCTGACAAGTTCCTTAGCCCACCATCTGATCATTTGCATTGGAGTAACCGCATTCTGGTAGATTTAATTGTTGCAGCAGCCACAAAAAGGAGCTAGCTAAACAAAGTTCCACTGTCCATCCACCAAACAAGGAGACTAGGGTGTTACATATGGAAAACATGTTTACGCCTCAGCTGCTTTTGCATTGAAGTTATTAAACTATTTGGCGCACTTCACCTGATTGCAGAGAGAACTGGTTATGGAATTAACCAAACCTCTTGACCATGTTGGAGGAGGACTTGAAAAAGGTTCTCCCTACCTGGCTACTCTTTCTTCCCTTGCAAATTCCTCGATGAGGTTGATTTTGCATATGTTGGAAGGCACCTCACGGGCAACCGGTGCAGGCATAGCCATCAGGAGAGATGCCTGGATACGGCTCTGTGACTTTGCGGCACCCTTCAAGACAAGACATCGTTTATTATTGCCCACTTTGATGTTTCCTTTTTGTTTGGACCATCCATGAAAGACACACTAACCTGCATCTAGCAAGAAAGAAAGAACATGTCTGCCATGGGATCAAGTTTTCCACCCCTCAGAGGACCTTCTCTAGAAACCAGTGAGAAGGAAAGAAAACTTGGTTTAGGAACTCTCATGGATCTTTCCATGACCTGCACAAAGACACTTCCTCCAGAGGCAGAAGAAAAAGAGTCTTCAATGGCAGATCCCTCCCTAGAGATAGGAGGGGTCCACAAAATCAGGGTTTCAGGGTGCCTTTTCCTGACAGGTTTGTCAGCACTCCAGAAGCATTGCTTAACTGTTCATATTTGGAGGCAGTTGGGGGTCATCTATCTTTGCACCTAAATGCTTGGACAAATACAACAAACAGTGGCAGGGTGGTAAACATTATATCCAGAGATTAGTACATTCCCTTTTCTCTGTTACCTCCAAGCCCCAGGAGGAAACTCCCGATGTACCACCCAGTCATTCAAGAGGTCCCAACCAAACAAATAGGATTTAGAACTTACTCTCGCTTCTTTGTAGTGCCAAAGAAAACCGGGGACCTGAGACCAATTCTGGACTTCTGCAACTTGAATCATTTCATCAAGAAGTCAAAGTTCCGAATGGTTACGGGTCAATCCATTCTGCCACTTTTACACAAGGACAATTGGATATGCTCTGTGGATCTTCAGGATGTGTACTGTCATATAAAAATTGACAGGCACTTTCAGCTGAGAGCCAGTCATTACCAGTTCAGAGCACTGCCCTTTGGACTCACCACAGCCCCCCCGGGTGTTTACCAAATGTTTGGCAGTTGTAGCTGCTCACCTAAGGCTAAAAGGATTCCAGGTGTTTCCCTGTCTAGACAATTGGCTCCTTACTGCACCAACAAGGCATCAACTGTTACAGTCCAGGGATTACCTAGTAAAGATCATCAACTACCTGGGTATTATGATAAATTTGGTAAAATCAAACCAGACTACTGTTCACAACCTAGAATTCATAGGAACACAATTGGACACAACAACGTAGGTGGTTTCACTACAAATACATTGCATAATATCTGTAAGACAATAGGTTCAGGACTTATTAGATCTTTCTTATCCACCAGCAAGGTTAGTTCTGCGGGCCCTGGAGTCAGTGGCAGCTGCAGTCATTCTTGTCCCCTTAACAAGGTTCTTTATGAGGGTTCTTCATTGGACCACAGTTGTTCAGTGGTCTGTTCTTTACCAGCCACTATTAACTCCCATAAAAGTGTCTTCAATCTGCAGGAATCCTCTACAATGGTGGATGCAATCAAATTACCTGTCTCTGGACCAGCCCCTCCATATCCAGAGTGATCATGGATGCTTCCCAATGTGTGTGTGGGGGGGGGGGGCATTACCAAGGAAAGATGGTCCAAGGCATGTGGTATCCTCCAAGGCCAAAAAGCATGTCAGTGTCCTATAGATGAGAGCAGTCCTTCTAATGTTGCAGCCTTCTGGGGACAATTGCAACTCACACTAACATGTCACTAGTCTGATACATCATCAAACAAGGAAGAACCCGTTCCTACCATTTGTGCAGGGAGGCCATGAGAGTTTGGGAATGGGCATTCACTTTAGAGTACTTTTTAACTGCAACACACATTCCAGAGGAAACCAATGTTCTAGCAGACAGACTCAGCAGGTCCATTCTGACTCCTCATGAGTGGTCCCTCAACTAGTCAGAAGCAAACATAATTTTCAGCCGTTGGGGTCAATCTTGTTGCAACCATTTAGTTTCTCCCCTGAATTACAAGTGCAGCAAGTATTTTAATCTGATCTCCCTGAAAGGGGAGTCACCAAGGGATGCTATAGTCCATGATTGGCCCCCAAGTCTCCTTTATGCTTATCCTCCTCTCCCTCTGATCCCAATATTTCTACAGAAAAGCAGGTTGAAGAAATCAGTAATCCTCATTGCCCTTTTCTGGCCTTGTCTGGTATGGTTCCCCTTTCTGTGGTGTCACCTCAAGTTTCCACCTTGGATACTGGATCCCAAACAGGATCTCATAACTCATCCATCAGACATCCATTCCCCCCAATCTCCACACTCTAAAATTGACCACTTGGTTTCTCCACTTCCAGTAATTGTAAGAAAGTCCAGGCTCTCCCCCTCTGTCTGTCACACAATCCTGGCCTCTCAGAGCACTTCCACTAAACAATTCTACAGCAGCAAGTGGAAAAGGTTTTCTCTTTGGGCTTCAAAGGAGAATATTGACCCTTTCTCAGCACCCACTCCATCTATTCTTCTTTTTCTTAGTACTGTTTTTCAAAAAGAAGACAGTTTCTTTACCATCAGACTTCATCTGGCTACCATATCCAGTTTTCATGCTGGAAAGGGATCCTCTTCTCTTTTTTCTTCCAGATTATTTAAAGCTTTCATGAAAGGCATTTTTCTTCTTAGGCCTCCAATAAAAGATTCTTCTCCCTCTTGGGATCTTCCATTGGTACTGCATGGCCTTACCCAGAAGCCTTTTGAACCAGCTGATAGTTGCGACATGTGATTTCTCTCCTGGAAAACAATTTTTTCTAGTAGCTATGACAGTATCAGAGCTTCAGGCTTTGTCAGCCAAACCTCCTTACATCATTTTCCATAAAGACAGGGTATCTCTAAGAACAAATCCTTCCTTTATGCCTAAGGTAGCCATGGAATTGAATATTAACCAATCACTTCAATTACCAGTCTTCTCCAAATTTTTGAACAAAGGAGAATATATTTTGCATCTCCTTGATGCTCACAGGCAACTATGTTTCTACCTCCACAGAACAAAGAGGATTAGGAAATCCGATCAACTATTTGTATCTTTCTCAACAAACTGTTCAGGTCAAGCAGTTTCAAAAATCAGTTTAGGTAAATGGATTACAGACTGTATTTCCTTCATTTAGTCACAAAAAGGTATTGAATTGCCTCTACCTCCCAAGGCCAATTCCACCAGCTCTATGGCTACTTCATCTGACATTTCTTCCAGAGCCTCAATTAATGAGATTTGTGCTTCAGCCTCTTGGTCTAAGACTCGCACCTTTGTCTCGCATTATAAATTGGACATTGTTTCTAGGAGAAGGACATCCTTTGGCTCAACCATGCTCCGGCACATCCTTCCTTGAGGGCCACCCAGGAGTTACAAAACTGGGGACTCTGACCAATCAGTGAGGAAGAATGAAAAGGACAACATCAAATTTAGAAGTTATGTACTTACCATAACTAGAGATCTGTGTTGTCCATTTTCTTTCTTCCTCATGTCTCTCCCAGCCATCCCCGGCTTGGTCGTTTTGAGAAGTACTTGGAGGGAAAATTTGGAACCCATGGGTACTGAGTTTGAGCCTCAGTCCTTTTTCTCTACTGTGTCCTATTGCTATAACCTCTTGAGTTATAGGGCAGCAAACTCATTCTGGGGAGTTGTGGAAGGTATGGTCCATTATAGAAAGAGAGAGGAGCTTGAGACCTGGACCCTAAAGTCTTGGAAAAGTGGCTGAGTTAAATGAGAGACCCATCAGTGAGGAAGAATGAAAATGGATAACACTGATGCATTGTTACTGTAACTACATAACTTTTCATTTTGTAGTAAAGTTTAATGAAAAACAGTAACATGATTTGGAGAAAATATGTGAGGAAAAACTCATTAGTCATATTATTTGTTATATAGATTACTATGTGATAAATGAGACCTGAGACAATTCTAATAGAACATTTAAAATAGATAATACAGATTACATGATTAGAGACCATGAGGGGAAATTGAGTCTTGCCTTAGTGCGAGAGAGAGTGTTCATGTTAAGGTTATAGAAGAAAGTAAGGATAGAGAAAAAAGAAAAGTACAGGGTAGGGTGTCTTCGTGCTTATGTGAGTAAGGAGGAAAGGTCTGCAGAGAGAAAGTTAATATGGTAAAGTAGTGGTATCTGTGCAGTTCCCAAATCTTGATGTGCCAGCAAGTACCCATTATATCCATTGTACTTATTAACACATCTATAAATAAACAATGGCATTGTGGCTTGTAGTGTTACTGTATATAATGTTGTATAGTTAATGTGCAGTAATGTCTTGAGGACCAGTGACAGCAGGAGGCGGAATTCCAGTCCTTTCCCTGGTTGTACTATTTTTACAGCTGTATTGGCAAAAAGAGGATGAGACAGTGTTAGTAACTCCTTTGAGGTATTCCTATGTCTGGATAGTATAGGGAGGACTGCTGTGGAATATATACATTTTCTGTAATGGCAAGGACCCATGTTTCTTGGATTGTGGCTTTCCAAGCTATGAGGAAGTTGAAGAACAATTCTCCTATCTGTGTGCTAATTAAAAACAATTAGATCTGTTCTTGGATTCTTACAGATGTGCAGTTATCTTGGAAGCCTTTACTGTATGACCTGGAGGAGATTGTATAGATGTTTTTCACTTTGTAAAAAACGTTCCCTCTCTCTGGAGGTGGTCTTTGATTTCCTGTGAAGGTTCACCAAAACAAGACGACTTCACCCCAAGAGTAGAAAATGATTTTCTGTTTGTCAGGAAGTCTTTTCTGGTTTCCATTGCAAAGTCATCAGAGAGGAGTGTTCCCTAAAATGGAGCATCAGAGTTGTTTTGGCACAACTCCTCATGAAATGAGGGCAGCCTAAGCCTAGCAGGCTTGTGGAAGCCAGTTCATTTGGCTGCAGAGATGGTCACAATTTCTGTGATGTACTTGCAGCAGGTTACAGAGAAACCTGTCCTAGGCACCACAGTCTGCACGTTATCTGGAAGGGAAGACAGGATGTTCTTCATCTCACATTGCTGCAGTCCTAACACTTGGGTAGTCCGCTGTCCCAGTCGGCCCGAATACCAAAGTATAAGGCTGACGTCGGTCAAGGTGCATTTGTCTGACATCAGGACGTCAGGGTACAAATGCGCATGACCGACGTCATATCCTCAGTCTTTTTTGCCGCATGGTCCGATGCAGAAGCAGTATTGCGAGTGCAGGTTGGCGTTCTGAAATTTTCTGAAGTCGGAGTTTCAGACCGAATCAAAGTTGGCTAAGTACCCCGTTGGGGAATATTTTGGTTTTTTCTTGCCTCAGTATTTAACCGGATGTCAGAAAAAGTGAATAACTGTATTTCTTGTGGGAAACAGATACCTCATAGAGATTACCATACCTTGTGTATACCTTGCTTAGGGCCTGAGCACGACGTTGTTGGCTGTCGCTCTTGTGCTAGATTTAACAAACGCACTATTAAGAGAAGATTAGACAGGTTTTCAGTGCCTTATTCACCATATGTGACTCAGAATGGGACATACAAGACATAAATATTAGATGGGCTGTAGGTACAGAGGAGTACAGTAGAGGTTTTGTGATCTTTTATGAATAGTTGACATAAAGTGAGTCTACTTTATCATGCTAGGTTGGAAGTAAAGACCATTTAGGGCATAAGGAATTAAAAAATGACTAGCCTTTTTAGGTGATGAAAAAAACATATTCATGGTGTTTCTGCACTATAAATACTACATCCTTGATCATAGGTGGCAACAGAGGGATGACCAAGGTCTCAGACTTAGTGTGCCTCAATAAAACTTTTAATCATTTATTATAACATGGTTAACTGGCTTAGCAGCAAAGACAATGCCCAGAACTGTGGATTCCAAGATAACTTAGTTTTCTTTTACCTTTTTAATTAAAAAAATAAATAAATAACAAGTGCTATTAAAAAGGATGACCCTACCTTTAGAACACTGTAGGGATAATTATTTCCTTCCTACAATTGGTCATCATCATCATCGGGGTATCACGTCAACAGTATTATGACGTCTCTTGAGTCTTACCACTCTCCTACATTCTGCACAGCCATACCAGATTGTTGCAAGTCTTCTGTAACACTATCCATCAGTTTCTTGGTAGACATTCTTATCTCCTCTTTGCCTTCATCCTGTCACTTCCACATGTTCTTCACCATATTGTATTCTGCTTTCCTGCACCTGTGACCAAGCCACGTTAGTCTGTTCTTCTTTACATTCTCTGCAAATAAGGCATCTTTGGCTTCTGCCCTGATGTCCTCATTTCTTTGTTTGTCTAAGAGTATACATCCTACTACCTGTCTCTCCATCACCTCAACCTTCCTCAGCTGCTCTGCTTTCCCTGTTCAGGTTTCTGTGCTATACAGAAACACTGGTTGCATTACTATTTTGTACACCTTATTTTTCAGCTTCTTTGGCATTCTTCTGCCACACAGTTAGCATACAACAAAATAATTACCCGAACGTATTTAAAAATGAATGAAAATCCCACCTGAAACTGAAGCATTGTATTGTTCAATGACACATCATCTCACTTTCCTCCCTTTAGCATAGTAGCAGGCCATGGATAGCCAGTACATGGCCTTTTACAGTATAGAGGTCACACACACTCCCTTTACTAGGAGCAGTGGATGTCTGTGCTAACCCAGTTGTCTCTAGTAATTTAAGTAGAGCTTTCCAATAGGAACAGGTATTCCAGAATGAAAACATGGTTTTCTGTTGTGATTGTAGTACTGGCAAAACACCAGATAAATCTTCAAGTAGTGCTGATAACACAAAATTTTGTGGAGTGCGCTGGTTTTTTTTTTTTTTTTTTTTCTTGTACATGCTGCATTCACAGTTGGACTGGTTCATTAATGAGAAGCAGATACTATTTTGTCAAGAATTGTCCAGATATGTAGAGGCAACTGAGAACATATGTATGTTTTGGGAGTGTAATGAGTTGACAGATTTAAAAAATTCCCTACAGAATACTTTATCAGAAATATTGGGTGAGCAAATGGCTGTAAGTAAGGAAATGATTCTTTTGAGCTGGGATAGAGGATCTGAATTGCCTGGAGATAGTAAGGCCTTATTTTGTTGCCTGCCAAAACCAGTTACTAGAAAATGGAAATCAGTCTGCACCAACTCTTTTTGAAATATTGCATATTATAAAGAAGATAAAAGAACTGGAAGAAGGACCTTTAGAAAAGGGAAGGAGCAAATGACATAGAAATAAATAGAAATTGTGGGAAAAATACATGCATAAGGTTCAGGAAGAGGAATGAGGTTTAAGAGAAGGCAGGAATTCTGCAGTTTTTTTGTAATGTTGGACTGATGAGATTAACAAAAAATATGCATGAAGTATAATATTGTATTTAAATGGAAAAAAATGTTAAAATGGTTTGTTTTCTTTTCTGTTAATTTATGCTTGCCCATGTTTTAAGTGGTAATTTAATAAAGGTGTTAAAGAAATGTCTGATTATTTGGAGGCAATTTGCTATAATTTGGTATTTTGGGAGTGGGAGATGGAGGAGCAGACTGCATGTAAAAACAGAAGGAATGTACATGATCATAATAAAAAAGGTCATTGATATGGCTTGCCAGGGAAGGGCAAGTATGTGTTTGATTCCAGCAACTTGAAATATATTATTTTAGCCATAATTTTTGTTTGATTGCAGTCATAGAGTTGGAGGCAGACCATTAGAATATATTTATTTCTAGGTTGGGAGGTAGGTAGGGTATTTTCAACATATGCATGCTGATATATGGTTTCACGTCCCAGGCTTTCCAGTTCAGATGATAACGAATCCAACATTACCTTCTCCATTATTTTTCCACACATGAAAGTAGACTTAAGGGTCTTTATGACTCTGGGTTTGTCCTACTCCCTTTTCCCTTAAAAACTGTTTAATAAGCACATGTCTCCAATCTTGTAGAATGTCCCCATATTTATACTACCTAGTAAATAATCAATATAATGGTACTGTAAGCTATTGCTGAAGTGTTCTTAGGTCATTATTAATAATGCCTTCTTCTCCCTGTGCTTGGTTTGGATCCTGTTTGCATAGTTCTTTTTCAATATAATCTAATTTGATCTCAGTTTCTGAGGTTACCTGAATGCCACTAGGATGACTTATCCCTTTTGTGGAACCAAACACTTTTGCATAAGATTTTGCAAATACGTCTATAATCTGTTGTGTCAGAGAATAAATTTTAGAATTTACTCCGTTTATCAATTTGTCTTTACTCCTTCCACATCTGTTTTGCTTCCATATAATTTGTTATTAATCTTTGGGTTACCTTTACATGTGCGTATTGCACACGGGTGACCGACAGTTGTTCAAAAGACAGTTTGCAAAGTTTGCAAACGTCGAACGGAAGAAGGTTCGAATGTGCAATGAGCGAATGCACAGTGAGATTCGCTTATTGCACATTCAACATTCTGGGTCAGATTGAACTATAGTGGGGAGTTGGAAATGGTTCCTTTCCCCGCTGTAGTGCAATCTCAGAGTTAGAATAATAAAGTAGGGGGGGTGTGGGGGGTGCAGGGTGGCTTGCCCACCTGCATTACACTTTATCTAATTTTGTTGTCGATATTTATGTTCGAAACTCAGTGAATCGGCTGTTCGATTTGCTGCTTTTTGAACATTAACAACTGTCGCTGTTTCCAGTTTTGTTTTTTCGATGTGAATATATAAATACTCGCACAAGTGTGATTCCAGATTATAAAGGTAAACTTTAATCTTCTGTGCATTGGTTTAGATTTTGGTTTGCCACAAGTATATAGCAGTAAATTAACCTTTATAACCTCATGATTATTGCATGTCAGTGGAGGTAAAACTTGACATGAAGTAACAGTAGTTTCTTTAGGACCACAAACCATGTTTAGTATGGTCTGTCCCTGGTGATTTTTTTTTATAATCTGAAGCTGTTGTTGTCCCTGAACATATGTTGTGAATAATTTCCTTAATAAAGTTGTCTTTATTGTCACAGTTGTACAATCTGTAATATTGGTGTTATCATTGAACATGTAATATTCACAGGTCTTATAACTATATTTAATTCCGATCATGATACCTCCACCTGATAGTTTGTTAAAATGTCTTTTACAATAAAAACATTTATACCCTGACAGAACTGGTTTCCAGTCATTACTCTTTAACCATGTTTCACAAACAATAACAACATCAATCTTTTGGGAATGTAGTAAAATTCCCAGTAAAAACAACTTTGTTATTAATGCTCCTAGAATTAACAACCATCAGAGGTGCATCAAATGTTGCTTTCTGTGAACTGTTAAATTTTTGACCTGGCAAAAATCCTGCCTTGTGTTTGTCAAATATAGTGAAATATCTGCTGCAAAAATTCTCTTCCCTGATCTTGACAAGTGCATGCCATTCTGTCTGAACATGTGTGCCCAAAATTAGGTTTGGATGCTCTGCACATTTCCTTTTTTTAAAACGGGACATTTTATTCATGTAGGTATTTCCCCAAAAAATCTTTTCATTCACCGTGACATGACGCTCCCTTTTATATATGATTTGTGAAAAATACGCCGTAACCACCTGTAAAAGTTATGCTGTCTAAGAGGGCTGTAATTTCCCTAATAAACGGTCAGAGTCCTTGTGATGAGATCCTTTGTACCAATATGAATAAAAACAGATCCCATACTTACTTACAAATCTAAGGCCTGCCTCACATCCTCTATCTTTGCTCCTGGCAAGCATAACACTATTCAGTAATTATTATCTTCTCTGCATATGTAAGTATCACTTCCTCTAATTGAATCTCCAATTACAAGAATATCTTTTCTGACCAGATCTGAAGAATCTTCAACTTCTAATTCAGGAAGATTTGCTCTATCAGTTGTTAGTACGGAATGATCTTCGTCACCATTGCCTTATTAATCCCACTGTTTTCATTGCTTATTACATTTGCAAGCATAAAATTCTAATCCAGCTGGCTTTGTACATCCACAGCTTGAGCCATGTTGTCAATATCTGTTTTTCTTCTCTTTTTTTTTTCTTTCAGTAAGCTTTTTCAGTCCTTCTACGTTCAGTTTTGATGTCTTCCTTTTCATCTGCCCTTGCTTCTTTTTTCTACCTTCTCTTTTGGAAAAAATATGCCTTTTTCTGTAGCTAGAACGTTTTTTGATAGAAATATTTTATCATTCCCTGCAGTCTGACATTTATCCATTTATTTTTCTTCCTTGTTATTTGTTGTGTACTTCTTAATTTCTTTCTTTTTTATTTCCATCTATATGCTCAGAATACTCAGATTGCTGTATCCTGAATTCCAAAGTTGTCAGTGGCATTATCTTGTTTCATAGGGGTCAAGTGATCTTTACAGACAATAGACATATCCTTTCCTAAATGTGTTCTATTAGTAGTTTGCCTAACATCATTTATCTAACAAGTCCAGTCATTAATATATGTAACAGTTCTCTAAGCTGTACCAGTTGCACAAGGCATTTGTCATCAGTAAGTCTAGATTTACTACTAATAATGGTAAAATCCTGCCTTGTGTTTGTCAAATATTGTGAAATATCTGCTGCAAAAATTATCTTCCCTGATCTTGACAAGTGCATGCCATTCTGTCTGAACATGTGTGCCCAAAATTAGGCTTGGATGCTCTACACATTTCCATTTATCCTGAATTCCAAAGTTGTCAGTGGCATTATCTTGTTTCGTAGGGATCAAGTGATCTTTACTGACAATAGACATATCCTTTCCTAAATGTGTTCTATTAGCGGTTTGCCTAACATTGTTTATCTAATCAGTCCAGTCATTAATATATGTAACCGTTCTGTTGCACTAATTGCACAAGTGCAATTGTCATCAGTAAGTCTAGATTTACTACTGATAATGGTAAGCAAATCATCCAACTTTTGACTTGAGGAACACAGATCACCAGTGTTATCAGGTGTTACCTTTGAATATACATAGCATTTACTACACTGTATATCATGGTTGTCAAACTCATTTACCCCAGCTGGCCACATTTCATCAGAGTAGACAGTACGCGGGCCAGGTAATTATCAGATTGAGACCACTTATTAAGGGAGTAATGTAATAATAATAATAATAATGATAATAATAGTAATGATAATAATGATAATAATAGTAATGATAATAATAGTAATGATAATAATGATGATAATAATAGTAATGATAATAATAGTAATGATAATGATGATGATAATAATAGTAATGATAATAATAGTAATGATAATGATGATGATAATAATAGTAATGATAATAATGATGATAATAATAGTAATGATAATAATAGTAATGATAATAATGATGATAATAATAGTAATGATAATAATAGTAATGATAATGATGATAATAAAGAAAACTCAATTTAACCAAGAAAATCAAGCTATTTACTCTAATTCCTGGTACTGCTGCGTCCAGAAACTCGGCACCTCTTGACCTGCACAAGTGCATCGGAGTTTGGCACTAAGGATTGAGCAGTGGCTACCTTCAGTGTTGAGATGTTCAGCAGTAAGTTGAGAACTGAGTTGAGACTTAAAGTTCATCACAGAAAAGAGGTGTTGACAGACATAGGTACTTCCGAACATTAACATAATCTTTGAGGCCAAGCATTTAATTTGGGGTTATGTTGGCCCAACATACTGATAAAATATGCCAGTGTCAACACTTGAAAACTTATCCTTCAACTCAGAATTACAGTGGAACTCAATTAATTCTAAGTGAAACTGTCTGGTACCTCATCAACATTAACAGAGAAAGGGTTGCGGAAAATAGAAAAATCATTCTTAAGGTTTTTAAAGTCTGCAAATCTTTCTCCAAACTCACTAACTTGGAAATCTTAGTGCAGTACTTTTCAGTGTTGATATCACCATGAAACTCAGGTGTGTCTTGCAGGGACTTCAGGAATTACTTGCTCCTAGGTGGCGATCAGAAAGTTTAAGCTTCAACTCAAAGGCATGAATAGAGTCATATAAATCTGTCACCAATTTAGCGTGACCTTGCAGACTTGTATTCTGGTAATGCAAGCATTCTTATACATCTACCATTAAAGCTAGATCTTGAACCTACTCATTGTCTTTCAGTTCCTGCACATCCCTTCCTTTCTCATGCATAAACCTCAGTATTTCACTTCTTAATTCATAAAAGCGTTTCAGCACAACTCCATGGCTTAACCAGTGAACATCAGTGTGCTATGGCAGACCGTGAGTGTGAATTTCCTGCAATAAGTTGTTGAACTGTCTGTGGTTCAGACCTCACACGTGCATGAAGTTGACTGCCTTAAAAACAACATCCATGACATAATCCATCAATAATGTTTTACTACAAAGCACTTCTCTGTGAATTATGCAGAGGACACTGTGAATTTGATGGTCTGAGTTCATAGCTAGTAGTTTTTCCTTTAACTTTGTTGTCACACCAGCTTTTCTGTCATCCATTTGTGGTGCTTCGCATTTAGCCATACTCAGTTTTGTCCAGTCTACACCCATTTTATCTAGTGCACCCACCAAACTCACAAATATATAATCCCCCATTGTTGTTCCCTTCATTGGTACCAGTTCCACAAATTGTTAATTTACCTGCATATTGTCATTTATATCTCATACATAAACTGCAAGTTGTGCTGTGTCACTTACATCTGTGCTTTCATCAACTGCTACAGAAATTGCTACAAATTTAGCGACCTTTTCTTTAAGCTGACTTTTAAGATTTTCTGATAATTCATTAATTTTATCTGCAACTGTATTTCTTGAAAGGCTTATGTTTGCAAATGCTTGATGTTTTTCAGGGCAAATATCTTCCATGGCCACTAACATACTTTTCTTTATAAAGTCTCCCTCCGAAAAAGGCTTCAATGACCCAGCTATTTCTTGTGCAGCCCTATAACTTGCCCGAACTACAGCATCACTGGCTTGATGAACATTTTTAAACAGTAACTGCTGCTTTTTAAGTGACTGTTCTAACTCCCTAACTTTTGCTTCACACATCTTTCCATTACATCATACTTCGAAGTGTGAATACTTGTGTAATACCTGCGAATGTTGTATTCCTTCATCACAGCTATGTTTTGCTTACAAATCAAACAAGCTGGTTTTCCATTCACATCAGCAAAAAAGTACAAGGTTTTCCTCTTCCCTGCACCACATGATGTTCTTCATTAACTGGTATTTTCTTTGAAAACATGATGAAGGGAGTCAAAGTATTTTTATATATATTTATATATATATTCACTCTTAACACTCCAACTGACAAAGCAAGATTACTGCTCAAAGACAGATTGCTCTGTAACAGCAACCCAAAGCAATAACCAAAACCTGCTGCAATTCATTCAAAGGCACAGGACTGGCTACTATATTGACCACAAGTAAGCGCTTATTTTTAAAAACAAGCTTGCATTTCAGTTTGTGAGATGTCTTCCGGCTATCCCACACCAGTGACTTTGGGGACACTAATTTGCTGCATTCACTGCCTGTCATGGGCCTTTTGGTCCCCTCCCCCCAAACAGGACTGTAACTCTCAACGATTTGTGAGAAAACTACACATTTTATGAAGAACAGACCAAAATGTGAGGCAAACATCTGGACATTCTGTGAAATTAAAGACAGTTGAGAGGTATGTTTGGGATAGGGATGGCAATGAAGTAATAAATAGTGTTTTTTATGCCATATTGTCCATTGACTACCCAGCTAGCTTGAGTTGGGTAGTCAAGTAAACGAGGCAAGTGATATTCTATTGATCAGCCTTCTAATCATGTTTACAGCTAATTTTACCTCCAAGGCTATTTTATAGCAAACTATGTTGCGTATGTGTAAGTAAGTAACTAATGGTCAAGACATTTTTACTTAAGCAACCTTTTCAGATGCATAACGGTTAGCTTTGACTTGTTTACCTATGCCAGGGGTTGGCAACCTGTGGCATGTGGAGTGATTTTCAGTGGCACTCTGTGTGTAAGAGATCGGAGAGAGAGTGAGTGAGTGAGTGAGTGAATGCACATATGAAAACAGAAGTGACTGAGAGATTGGAGAGAGAGTGAGTGAATGCATGTATGAAAGCTGAAGAGACTGTGTGGGTGTATGATTGGAGAGAGTGACTGGGTGAATGCATGTATGAAACCTGAAGAGGCTGTGTGGGTGAACGATTGGAGTGAGTGAATGAATGAAAGCTGAAGAGACTATGTGGTGAGCGATTAGAATGCATGAGTGAGTGAATGCATGTATGAAAGCAGAAGTGACTCCATGTAAGAGAGCGGCGAGAGAGTGAGTGAATGCATGTATGAAAGCTGAAGACTGTGTGGGTGAGCGAGTGGAGTGAGTGAGTGAATGCATGTATGAAAGCTGAAGAGACTGTTTGGGTGAGCGATCAGATTGAGTAAGTGAGTGAATGCATGTATGAAAGCAGAAGCGACTGTGTGTGAGAGATTGGAGAGAGAGAATGAGTGAATGCATGTATGAAAGTTGAAGAGGCTGTTTGTGTGTGTGTGTGTGTGTGTGTGTGTGTGTGTGTGTGTGATCGAATCCACTGTTCCACTTTGTGATTTTTGATTGGCTCGTATACCAATACGAGGCAATCAAAAATCACAAAGTGAAGCCACTTCTATTCAATGCGGAACAGTGGGTTCGCTCACACACACAGTCTCTTCAGCTTTCATATAAACAGCCCACACTGAATAGAAGTGGTTCTGTGATAGAAAGACCTTTTTTTTGCTTGTTGTTTTGTTTGTTTTTTTGTCACTTGGCTGGCTGTCCCCACCTGTCATTGACACAACACTACTAAAATGTTGCTGACCCCTGCCACAATGGATATGGCATATCCTTCCAAAAATGCATGTTAACACAAATCCGGTTGTGGTAGAAATTATCTGAGTTTGTAAAAACAATACTTACACTCTGCCCACGATTTATTTTGGTTTTCATCATAGATGGATGGCTTGAAATCTTGACAGGATGAGAGTGTGATGAATTGTGGTTTCATGGAAGGTTGCTAGGCTGGTGGCCTTGCTGTGTACGGGAAAGTAGGCCAACTCTGGGACTGGAACGGTGGATGTGCCACAGGCCTCATGTGGGAGTGTGGCAGGCCGCATGTGGCCAGAGGGCCACGTGTTTGACTCCCCTGGTGTACAAGATACGTTTGCTTTAACAAATCATTAATGGCCTACTCATTTAAGGAATCCACATTCAGTTGCAAATGAATACAAAAATTGTAAAAGAAAAGAATAATCAAAATCAGTTACCACAGAATTCAAAGAGAAATTAAGTCAACTTCTATGAGAAAAGTCACACAAACAATATAAAACTAAATATTAAATTAAATATAGTGAAGTTGCATGTGTAAAACTTAAAGGTAAAAACAATATTATAAATCAAAGTAAATCTTCTTGTCTGTAAACTGTCCCTTCTTTCCTAGAAACCGTGAAAAACAGTGGTAAGAAATAAAATATAAAGTTAAATAAAACTTCTCTTACTAGGCACCTGTACAGTCAATCATAAACCAATACAGGATTCTTTAGATAAACTCTGGATTGTCATCTCTGCAGTCTGTGTAAATTTATAGCTGACTAGGCCCCTTGGGATGGCTACAGTTTACCTGCCTAAAACCTATTCCTTTTTAACAGCTAACAGCAGAAATTAAAGTAAAATAACAAAATATAAATCAAGGTAAATCTTCTTGTCTACATGCTATCCTTTATACAAACAGTGAAAAACCGTAGTAAAAATAAAATATAAATTCAGATAAAGACTTTTGGTGGTGCTGCGGTAGCGTTGTCGCCTCACAGTAAGACGTCCTGTTCGATTCTCAGCTAGAGCGTCTTTTGTGTGGAGATATGCGTGAATGGGCGTACCTTCGTTGAAGGTTGTGCGTCAGGGCTGGCAACTCAGCATATAAAAATCTACTGCCAATCATTAGCGGACCGGAGTTCTGCTGTAGCGACCCCTAACCGGGAAAATCCAAAAGACACAACAACAACTTTATTTACCAAGCTACTGCCCAGTCAGTCACAAACCAGTACAGCATTGTTTATATAAGCTCTGGCAATTAGTGCAGGGGATTGAAGTTACGAGATGCTAACAAGCTGCATTCTGTAGTCTAGGGTTTGATTCCTCAGCCTTTGTTTATTATCTATGCTAAATTGGCCATACATATTGTATTTTACCTTGTATTTTACCTTGTTCTGATGGCCCAGTTGGAACTGAAGCAGGTCCATGGACCAGCCCAGCTACACAATCAAAATGATAACTTTACAAAGGGGCAGTACATGTGCCAAAAAAAAACATGTTGAGCTATGTTACTGTCACCATTGTTCACTTCTTACAGCTCTTCACTGTCAGAAAGTGTCTGCCTTTGAGCGATGGAGAGGAAGGCTTTGTGTAAAGGCAGAGGACATTACAGTAATTTGACCACCCAAATTATTATGTATATGGCTTCTCAGATATGGGCAGAGCATGTATCTGAGAGCAATAGGATTAAATACATTAATGTGGCCAACTTTTTCTCAGTTTAATCACAGTTAAACCTCAGAGATATAAACAGCTGGGAAGTGTCTCTTTGGGATAAGAAGTTAGTCTATGAATGAAAGTGATTGCTTGAACACTACTGTCACTTGATCACATTTAAACAGTTGTTAACATGGCTTGTCTTGGGTAATAAGAATTTGCATTGAGGGTGGAATTTGTGTGAAAAGTAGTCATTACAGCTTTTAATTTTTAATAATTTATATGACTTATTCACAGTCAAAGACAGTAGTGTCCTGTTATAAGATGCATATGCTGCTGGGCAGTGTGCATGTGTGAAAGAAAGTGAAAACAGCGTTTTTTTTTTTCTCAAAATAAAACTTTATTCCAAAACCACAACAATTAATACAGCAAGATATCTGTACACTACTAAGTATATATATATATATATATATATATATATATATATATATACATATTTTATATATATATATTTTATATATATATATAACTGTTAACCACAAAATTCCCAACCTTTAGCTTAAAACCAGACCTCTCAACTGTACTGAATTCGTTGGTGTTTACCAGTTTTGAGGTCAAAATAATGGGGTGCCACGAATTCCCAAGTGGCCCCTTTAATTTCCTGGTCCTTTTTTTCCCCATATTTTTTGCTGATGTCATCACGTGCAGGGTGTGTGCAATGATGAAAAAATATATCACCACCAGCACCAGTTCTTCCCCACGGCTCCTTGAGGTACCGTAAAAGAAAGAATTAAGAAAAAACGAAATGCAATGGGCTGTGTTTTTTTAGGTTGAGAGATATGAGTGTTGAGAGCAAGTGAATGAGAGCGACTATTACAAATTGAAAAAGACGGTAAGGCAGCCAGCCCTGTCTTCATATTTTCAATTCCCCTGACTCTGCGTGCGTCTGCAGTGTGATAATGATTTAATCATTCTGCATTCATCATAGGCAATGGCCTAGATAGCACAGCAACTGCTCAGCACTAAAATTTTTCCTGCAGGCTCGCAGAGTTAGGCTTGCTCAAGGGGCTGTGACTGAATCAGCTTTTTCAGCCATGCTGAATACTGCAAATCTTTTCTACTAGTGTGCACAACCTTTACCTGTGGACTTTATTACAGCTTTGCCTCTCTCTATTATTTTGTAACCTTACATGTTTGTTTTACTCAGTGTACCTTCCTCATCTCAAGCCCCATGGGAGAGATAAGTTGTTTGTGCATTAGTCATTAGTGAGGCTGGTGTGAGTTGCCTTCTTATGTCTCTTACCAGCCTGCAGCTTTTGTAAAGTAAACACCTTAAAAACAGTCATGGCATAAACACTGACTGTCATTGCTTTGTGTGAGATTAAGAAAAAATGGATTTCATGTTTAGCTGTCCTGAATATTCTTCCAGGCCTTCAGAGACAGTGTGAAAGCCTTCTGCTGTGTCACAGCTCTATTGTTTTATATGTGAATTTATGCAGCATTATGTTAAGTGTTCCTACTGTTCAGGTCACGGGGCTGAGTTGTTCTTAAATTATTATGATACCAGCCTTATTTACTTTTTTTTTGCCCTTTTGTGATTAGTAGGCATGATAATTTGTACTTTCTGGATATTCTCCAGTGCACCAGCATGTACTGCTTTATATATGCTAGAATTTGCTGTGTTCTTAAATATTTCTTGTTATTCAGCCATTTGAATCCATGCCAACTAATTTCTTTTTATAGTTGCTACTCTTTGGAGTGGTGTTAATTTTCAGCTGTAAGGGACAGCAGTACCATTTTTGTTTGCTGTATTTGACAATTTCTGTTATGTGGATATATGCTATTACTGTATAGTCACCTTAGTTCTACATTTTCTTGCGTCAAAGGTTAAATATATTGAAGTTATGACCTGTAACATACTGTTACTCTAACAACTGTCATCCATCCAGAGATCAAGCTACATACTGCTGTGTGCTGTGCCTATTAAATAAGCAGACTATTAGACAAGGTTACCATTTCTTAATTAAAAGTTAGTAGGCCAAAACAATGGGTTGAAGCCAGGTGCTTTCCAAAAATAAGTAGTCTTTCTGGTGGTTTTGAACATAAACTATTTCTCTGTCCTGGCACACTTACCCGTTCATACCCTTTTTAGCCCCTGTCCACATACTGTAAACCATAGAACCACCAACCTTTTTCTTCATATTACACACATCACCATAAGACTGGGGAGTACATGTGCTAAAACAAACTTATTTGAAACCTGGTGTCAAACCTGTAATAAAGATAGTTTGTGTGCTTGCATCAAGACCAAAGTTTGATTTGTATTCTGTCTCTTGACTCACTACCACTGCCATCTTTCCCAAACTGACAATTTTTGTTAGAAAAGAAGGGTGGACTTCTCTGTTAAGTGTTCTTGTAAGGCCAGTCTAGACATGGATGTCTCGAGCTCTGGAGGGGATATGCCAGGTTTTCTGCATCCTGTGGATGTAGCTTTATTTCTCACTCATTAATGATGTACTGCAGCATTTTGCAGATTTTTTTTTTTTTTTTGCACAGAAGTTCTGCAGGGGGGCATTAATGCCTGTCATTTGGTGCAGAGAGTTAAGGCTGTGAGCTGTAGTTCCAGTGATACATGGTTTGATTCCCACTGGCCTTATTTGTGTACTGCACAACTTTGAGCAAGCCACTTAACCAGACAGTGCTTGGGGGCAGCTGGTAGTTTGGGCTAGGATCCTCAGTGATTTTCTGGACTGCAAGAGTAGTAACTTCTTATGAAGGTAAAATAGTGTTTGTTTCCCCACCTTACAAGTAATTCAGGTTTTTGGATTAGAGAATTCAATAAAGGTATGCCTGATTTTACTTAAGCCTAGTCTCACACCAGAGCCTGTATGATATCTTAAGCAGAATACACCTTTCTTTAATTTTTTGAAGACCCTTTTCACCTTAAAGAAACCTGATTTCCTTTTATCCCTTGCTTCTGTGGATTGCTGTGCAGAATCCAAAGCACTGATGCTATTAAAGTATTGAATATTCTAAACACCGTCCTCTTAAATAACTAGAGTAAACTGTTCATTTGTGGTGTAAGAAGTCTGAAATGGTACAGGATGATATGGCTAAGTAAAAGTCAAAGATCCATGCTTTCACACAGGGATCAGACATGGAAGTCTGGAAAGGCTAGGGACAATATTGTTGTACAGTGAGAAGCATCTGCAGTGCTGCTACAAAAACTACAAACAACTTATTTACGGAACAGGCAAATATAAAACACTCTTGTTCTTCTACTTATTTTGTGTTTGATGATCATATTTTGGTTGTCTGTTTTTCAGCTTGTGTTTAAAAGTTGGTATCCCACAATTCCATTGGAGTGGATAGAGTTTACATAATCATATATGCAAATTTTATGTTAATAAGCATGCCGATTTTTGCCCAGTTGTACCTATTTTTCATGGGCGTTTGTCCAGATTTTTGATGTTTACAGGTTGAGAGGTATGCTTCAAACATGTAGTAACAAGTTAAATTTTCATCAGTAAAACATTTGATGTTATATTCATGACCCAGAAGAAAAGTAATAAAAATGACAAAGGTAGTAGATTAAGTAACTTTAATAAGAATCATTCACATAAAGTGTTCAATGGAAGTGAGACATAACAAAATGCCTAATTTTGTAATAAATCTTATTAATCAGTAAAGCAATTAATTTAAAAAAATAAAGTAAATAAATAGTAGCCTCATATTAAGTACTTTAGTTAATTTCTTTATTCAATCCACTGGGCATGAAGATTTTATACTTAAGCATATATAAGGTTTCTTTATAAAGTAGCGTATTTTTCAGCTGACTGCTGGCTTTCATATACACTAACTTTTAATATTACATGTGTCAATAAAGCATGGATATTACTATTATAAAATTCACCAAAATGCTCAGCTTCTGTATTTTCTAATTTTCCCACTCTATGTTCCCTCAATGTATCCCTAAATTTCCTTTTTGTTTCACCAGTATAGAAAATTGTCTTTATTGAAAATTACTGTGAACCAAAAAATCTGCTAAATTTCAGCCTCTCCTGTAAGAAATCAATGGCCTATTATACAAGTAAATAGAAGTAAATGTATCCTGTAATTACGGTAACCAGTATCTATAATACTATTGGGCAACACGTTATACTCTGTAACAAAAATATACATGTTGTCAGTGTGCAATAGCTTATTGCCACCGCAAAATATATACAGATTGGGCATTAAGAATTAACAATTCTGATGTTGCACAATTTGTCAAACTGTTCCAAGGAAGATCAGAATAAGACATTAAGATATTCTGAAGTTTCTTCATTTATGGTACAGTAGAATTAAGTTCAACTTACAAATAACTAATGGTCTTTGCTCATCTGAAGGGCCCAGGGTAATATGTTTGTTAGAGTTTTCTTCCTTGGTTGCAAATTATCTGTTTTCAAGTCATAATGTTCCTTTGTTACATCTTTACTTTTGGGTGAGTTTGTTTGCTTCCACTTGCTAGTGATATGTATGTATTTCAGTATCTCTGTCTGTCTACATAGATATAATTTTATTTATTTATTTTGCTGCTAACATCATAACATTTTGGAACTTTTCTCCCTGGGCCTCCGCTGAAAATAGGCTCCTACCCAGTTGGATTTTCTTGGTAATCAAGTGTCAATAAGTAAATGTCAATGAAAGTAACACTCTGTCTGCCTTATTTAACCGACTTGGTACATCTCAGGATAATTAAAAATAGTCAGGAGATGAGCATCACCTTGTCTAGCCTGATATTGTAAATTTCTTGCAACTCTGTTTTGTAGAAATCCCACCTTTCACTTTCCTGAAAAACATGACACCATTCATGTACTCCTCTACCGACAGAAATATGAGCAAAAATATTTGAATAAGCATTACCTTTCAAATAAATACATTTCCCAGTTTTTCTGGCATACCTTGGAGCCAGGACCAGCCTGCTCCATACCTCCGGAGTGATTTATGTCCTCAAGTCTGTGTCCTAGATAATCATATATTTGTTGAGTTCACAAGTGTAATTTTCAGTAATAGTTTTGTGTAGTGAACTAATGATCCCCTAATATTCTTTAAGCCTGGCAAACCTGTAACAGCCAAGTCACATGCTTAATATGAAAAGGTTCATTATCATTAAGCTTATTATAAGTTGCTCAAAAAGACCTTTTAAATACATTTAAATTACTTCCTACTTTATATATAGACAATCTTCTCCCATGTAATCAGTTTCCCCATTTCAGTAAGTTGTGGCATCCCTGCAAAGATATGTGGAGATAACTACCCACCCCTGACACACACACACACACACACACACACACACACACACACACACACACACACACACACACACAGAGTGTTTTCTAATCCCTGTAGGCAATAATTGCATTACTCCGTTATGCAGCCACATTTCTTTCCTCCTTATTGTCCTTATAGATAAAAGATAATCAGTGGATCTGCTCCACTCTTGATTTTCTGTATGACATCTAATCTAGGCATACAGTCCTTGCAAGCCACCCAAATGTCAGAAGAACTCGGTTCTTTATGAAATGTATTCCTTGACCAAATTACCTGCAACACTTCATGCTTTGCAGTCATACTATCAAATTCAAAATCAGTTAAACCTGTTCACCCTGTTTTGCTGGAAATATCAAAATAATCCAAACAATCCTTAGTTTCTCTGCAAACAAAACCTACCTTGTAGCCTGTTTTCTAAGTTAAGGCAAAACTCCAAAGGGATAGATAATGGGAAGGCTTATTGTTGTGTACAGTACTAATGGTAGTTTAAAACAGGTTAGACCTTCAGTCATCTACATAAAGTCCAAACAGCTCCCCCCCCCCCCCGCATTCATCTTAGTGGTAGACTGCACCATCCTCCTGTACCCATAGAAATTGAGGATGACAGATTTTGCTTTTCCCTTGCTGTCTTTTGGCAGCCTGTAACATTAAACTTACAAAGGTCTTACTATGTTCAGGCAATTCACTTCTTATAATCCCAGCTGAAAAGAATAATCCCCTTAGTTAGGACTATTTGTTTAATTAATATTTTGTCAAAGTACACTACAGGAATTTTTTAATTTGTCAGCTTGTTCAATTCAGAAAGTACCTTACTCCCAGTTGTCACCCCCATCACACATCCCAGTGTTTTCTGTTGACCTGAGGAAAAATCTTCTGACGTCTACTTTGGGTATAAAAATTCCTATGCAAATACTACAATGCAAACATTCTTAACCTTCTAGACTTTAAATGCTTGGGAGCCTTAAAATTTCCTTCTACTGTTCCTTTGTAAATTGCCTTTTTACTGTCCTTTTCTAATAATTTCTAACCTCCTTTGGTTGATTGTTGTACTTGACCTGAAATATTTTGTAAAGGCTAATAATTAGTCTTTTAATAGCAACTTCTGTTCTAGACAAAACTAAACCTCTACTACAACTGGTCTTTCACTTAGTATACTCCTTTATCTTTCGGCTTTCCTATACTCTTATCAATCTCTGATAGGGAAGGCAGTCTGTAAAGATGCAGCCCAAACTTCTGCATAGCCTCATCCCTCTTTAGTACCTTTCCCACTTGAGTTTTTTTGCTCAAAAACATTGGTTTCCTTGATAATTTTCCCCAGTAAGTTCCAGTAATGCTTGTTTAACTTGTTGTTCTTGGCTTGACTGTTTCTGATTTCTGTCTGCATTGGATTTTGGATTGGATTTATTCATTTAAGGTTTTGTTACTTGTATTTTTTTTTTTCTTATATCTCATTTTGTTTTGTTTTAAGTTTTTTGTTCTTTTTGGAATTTTAAGAGGTATTGGCAAGGGTCAGTTAGAAAAGAAATTTTGTGGAGATAGTGAATAACATCTAGCTAGTCAGTGGAAGAGCTGAGTAATTGCATTACTCATTTAACTACAAATATTTAGTGGCATATTTAGCTGTAGTGCTTGTTTGACTTGTTCTCTGCCTGACTGTTGCTGATTCATGTCTGCATTGATTTTTCCCACCCACTTGCCCTGCTGCTGTTATGGTGCTTTTAAACTTGGTGGCTTTTAAGTTGCCCACCCCTACTGTAAATCTGATTTTGGACAGTCTTCCCAGTCTAATCTCCTCAGTTTATTCTGTTGAGCTCTGAGAGATCAACTGGGAAGACCCTTCCCCTTAGAGTCTCTTAAACTTGAATTATCTTCTGTTTCCTACCTTCCCACTTACTACAAAAACAAATTGCACTCTATTCAGCTGCTTTTACTGTGTTTGTGCTTCTTCCTACCTTATTTAGCTTTTTGCTGCACGTTTTTAAAGTGTTCAGTTGCATTTATTCTGCTGCGTTTATTACTGCTTTTTTTCTGATTTGGGAATTGCTGGTTGAACACTTATTGTCTTTATTATTCTAAGTGTCTTTGTTCTGGTTTAAGTACTTGGGCTCCAAGCCAATTTTACATTAGGAAGGTTTGTGGTCTACAGTGTTGTGGCAGGAGTGGGTAGCCTTTACCCTTCTGGGCTGGGAATTGCTGGTGAAAGCTTATTGTGCCTCTATTTGTTTCACAAGAGGACTAGCTTGTTTAAAAACGTGAATCTGTGTACCTGGGACATTCGGTGACATTTGGTGAACACACTAATTAAGAAAAGTGCTTCTGTGTTGATTATCTGCATTTTTTAACTTTTTTGCAGTATTTATTTAGAACTGCTACTTTCAGAGAGTTGCATCTAGCAGTGATCTGTTCAGTTGCTGATATCTCGCAGGATAAGTCACCCTTGTAATTTGTGTAGACACTGATCTCTCACAGTGCATGTTTTCCTTAAAATACCTTTACTGTCTAGACAGACTTTTTTAACTTCTAGAGCATCTAGTTTGCACATTGCTGAGCATTGCTGATCATGTTCCTTGTCTTATTGAATCATTCAATATTTAAATTTCCCTCACTTCTCCCTAGTCGATCAGTAATTTTGGATATGGACTCCCCAACTTTCTCTGTGGCCAGTCTGTTTGAGGTGGATATTCTGAAGCATTGTATCAATTGCCTCATGTACACTGACAACCTACTTATTATTAATAAAATAGATAAAGTATGCGAGAGATGTAAACACACTTTAACACTGGATGCAAAACTCTCTTGTACAACCAAGACTAATCCTGCAGAGGTTGTCATTGTCACTTGCACCAATTACTTACAGGTAACTCTCATGAAATACTAAGACCTTCTGCACAGCAGAAATAAAAAAGGGTCTTCAGCCATCATATAAACACGCCATTAAAACACCACCCACAGCTACACATGATAACACTGTATCCAGTGCCTCTGCTGCTAAGCCTTTAAGGCAAACGAGTGCACAGCCACATTTCACAGTCATTGGTGATTCTGTAGTGAGGCATATGTCCCCCCACCAGACTGAGTAATGAGGGAGTCACATTTAGCTGCCTTTCCAGGGCTAAGATCCATCAAGTCCCACAGGCACTTGGGTCATTAAACCACAGGTACCAGTATGACTCAGTCATAGTCCATGTGTGCATTAATAACCTGAGACCTAGCTTTCTTGACTATATGAAACATGACATGCTCAAGCTCACTGATTGTGCCGCAGGCAGGTATGAGCCTTGCACTGAGCAGCATACTGCCTTATCCAAGGTTGATGCCATTTTACCAACAGAAAATGATTGATTTTAACAATTGGCTTAGCTTCTGATGTCATTCCAAGGGGGCATAATGTTTGATGTCCTGGAGTACATGGTTGACAGTCCAAGCTGCTTTACCAAGGATAGTCTGCAATTATCCCCTCTAGGCTTTTGGATATTGGCAAAGACCATTTCTACCCCCATAATGCCCTTTTCATGCAGTGCCAAACTGATAAACCTCCTGACTTAACTGAACTTATGAAGAAATATCTGAAGGTGGTAATGCTCGGTGCTGGAAGTCTTAACAAGAAACCACTCCCTGCAAGCCTTCATGCCCCTGGAGGGTGTAGACATATGTGTAGTAATAGAGACATGGTTGAAAATCATGGAGAGTACCCCAACAATGTAAGGTTATAATGCCTTTCACACCTTTAGACCAGCTACTCTACAGGAGGGAACTAAAGGTGGGGGAGTCTCAGTCTATATTAATACCAGCCTCACATCCAGACTAGTTAAAGTGTATGACTCACAGGACCTTGTACATGTGCGACTCACCATAAACATGGTCTTGTACCATATTCATGCAACTTATAGGTCCCCTCCATGTCCCAGGAAACCCATACTACCTATCTTACTGTAGTAGAGTTCTTCACTGTTCAACCTAATACAGTATTCATGGGACATGTCAACTACCCCTCTGTAGATATGGTACCCTACATAATACACAAGTGCAGTGATTCCTAAGCTTTGTTAATACCAGCATCTTGGAACAGTTGGTTCATTCTCCTAGCAGGAGTCCAAACATCATTGACCTTGTACTCACAAACATGGGGGCCGGAGTTCCTCACCTAATGTAATGTCTTTGCTTGTTAGATCTGACCATAAGGCAATATTGCTTGAAATAAAAATTAAATCTGAAGATCTATCAAAACCAGACATCTTTAGGAACTATTCCATGGCTAACCTCTCTCTACTGAGTGCACCTTGGCTAAATTCAAAGCACCCTCAAACCCAGTAAACACCATAGCATATGCTGAGCTATTTACAAAATCTTCTGTACATCCATATTGATAGCTGAATAGAGTGAGCCCACTCATATTAAGAATAAAACCACAAAGTCAACATCGTATGGCAAACACAGATAAAGATGACCGCAAGTTAAAGTTCAAAAAGTATTTCATTATAATCCATATTTAAAACTGAGCGCTTTTGCCCTCTCAAAGCAGGACTTCATTGGAATTAAATAATTCAGTAAACTACCCATGTATTTATAGTATGTCAGCATATTGACTAAGTAAACAAATTGGTGCAGCGGTAGCGTTGTTGCCTCACAGCAAGAGGTTCTCCCATTCGATTCTTGGCTGGAGTGCGGGGAGTGCCTTCTGTGTGGAGTCTGCATGTCCTCACCACGGTTGGGTGGGCGTTCGAAAGACATGCGTAAATGTGCGTGCCTTCGTTGAAGGTTGAATGTCGAGTCGGCACCTCAGCGTTCGTCAAAATCTACTGCCAATCATTAGCGGACCGGAGTTCTGCTGTGGCAACCCCTAACTGGGAAAAGCCGAAAGACAACAGCAACAAAATTAAAGGCACACTGCTCAAAATCCATCCTGTTCATTTCTCAGTTCTAGTACCAGAATGAATTTAAAAATTACCAGCATGAAATAAAAATATTTTTAAAAATCACCACTACTAGAATATAAAAACTTTGATAAAATAGTTATAAACAAAAGTAAGAAGAATAAATGTGGGTAAGGAGAGTTAAAACATCATCAGTGCTCTCTTGTTAAAAAAGGGCTGCAGGGAAGTTTCATCATTTAACCCAGGGAAATTCTGTGCATTTAGTTTTATCTGCCATGTAGCCTCTCTTAAATCTAAAATGGTCCTATTAGGAATAAGACAAACTCAAAAGACAAGAATCATAATATCAGTCGGTTATACAACAGAAGAAAAAAAAACTTGGCCAAGTGTAGGGGAAACAAAGTCATACATAATAAAAGCCCCATGGCCAATCTAATCAGGCACCCTAGAGGGCTAATTAATACTTCAGAGACTAAATCTGAAGAAAAAATTGCTTCTCAGGCAAAGGACAACCACAAATCTTTTTACAGCTATGTCTGTAACCTCAAGGACAATACGCAACAATGAGCAGACGTTATTGTAAATGGCATCACCCACACTGAACCGGAGGCCTTTGCCAACCTTTTGGTTGACAGGTTCAGCTCAGATTCCAGCCTCCATCCCGGATAGTTCAAAGGAAATACAGCGTATCACAATCCCACCATCCATTACTGGGGACAGCTCATCAATGCACTTTTCAAGGCAAAAAATACTACACCAATGGGCCCCAAGGGCATTCTAGGATGCTTAACAAGTAGCATGAAGCATGACTTCTCTGGTCCTCTTGAATCACTTTTCAGCTGGAACCTACAGTCAGGTTTTGTGGCCAAGGAATGGAAGATGGCTACAGTCATTCCCTTGCACAAAGGAGGCCCAACCATTGATCTGGGTAACTACAGGCCCGTATGTCTGACTAGCCTCATATGCAAGGCCTTGGAAAGAATCTTCATGGACATGTTAAATGAGGACATAGGTAACCTGCAAACACTGGACCCATCATAGTTCGTCTTTGTTAAAGGATGGTTGTCGTTCGTCCGGTCAGGGTAAAGCAGACAAACGTGTGGGTTTGGTTCAAGTAGCTTTATTATGTACAAACATATCAGAATTGAGGCAACTAACTTTAACTTAGATAAACTTATAAACAGACTGAGCATTTCTCCCATACATGTTCACTCTCCAGCTGCACTCTCAAAATGACACTGAAGCTAGCATGTGCTTGCTATTTTGGTTGGGAGGGTGGCCTAATGGTTAAGGTGTTTGCCTTACAAACACAAGGTGTAGGGTTTGAGTCTCACAAGAGATAATTGGCTAGGTGTAAAATGGCTCGCAAGGGCAGTTAGCTTAGTACAAACCTATTTCTAATGGGACCAGATGGCGTCCCGGGTTGCGTCCTACATGAACTCCAAGAAGAACTAATCCCTCAAATAAAACAGCTGTACAATCTTAGCCTCACTACAGGATATGTGCCCACAGAATGGCGTACAGCAACAGTGGTCCCACTCCACAAAGGTGGAGCCTCCACGGACCCTGGAAACTATCGCCCCATAAGCCTGACTAGCTTAGTCTGCAAGGCTATGGAGAGGATCATCATGGAGCTCATAAACAAAGACATTGGGGACCTACAGACACTAGATCCTACCCAGTTCGGCTTCGTCAAGGGCAGATCCTGCCTTTTGAACCTGGTTGACTTCTTCGAAACAGTCACCAAACCATAGATGAAGGGAAGGTAGTCCACACAGCCTATCTGGACCTAGCAAAGGCATTTGACACAATACCCCACTCGGGCATCATAGATAAGCTATCCAGCTTAAATATAAACTCCTATGTCACAAGATGGGTCGCAAACTGGCTTAAAGACAGAACCCACAGAGTGAGAGTTGCTGGAGCCATGTCAGACTCGAAACCGGTCAAAAGTGGCGTCCCACAAGGTTCTGTCATGGGACCGCTCTTGTTCGGTATATACTTTCCCGAGGTACAGGCCAACGTGGGAGGACTATGGCTCACCAAGTTTGCAGACGACTGCAAACTAGGCGCCATAATCAACTCTCCAGCTGACACAAACATCCTTCAAAAAGGTCTCACAGAGATGGATAACTGGTGCCAGAACCATGGTCTAAAGCTAAATGCCAAAAAGTGTATAGTCATACCCTTTGGCAAAAACAATGTGCCCACAAATTACCACATAGGCGGTAACCCATTAAGTACAGAGAAAGTAATTGGGGATCTGGGGACCCAAGTTGATAGCAATCTCTCCTTTGACAACCACATTGCCAAAGTGATTAGAAAGACCTTTTACATAGCCCACCTCATCATGAAAGGATTCACATCTAGATCAAGAGAGGTAATCGTGCCCCTTTATTCATCCCTCATCAGGCCCATCATAGAATACAATGCCCCTTTTGGGATGTACCTTACCCGACACCTGCAGCAATTAGAAAGACCCCAAAAGTACCTCACCAAGAGGATCAAGGGACTCAAATAGATGCCATATGCTGCTCGGTTAAAAAAACTCCAGCTCTACCCAGTTGCATACCGCCTACTTAGAGGCGATCTATGCCTGACATATAAAGCTATGTCCAATCCAGAATTAATGGACATGCTCCACCTCAGTACATCTAAATCCATTAGAGCCACACGCTCAAGGGACTTGAACCTCAGCACTGAAATAAATAGAACTTGCTGGAGGGACAGATTCATAACCCAGAGGCTCCCTTCACTCTGGAACAGAATTCCAATTCATGTTAGGCAGAGCACCTCACTGAATCTCTTCAAGAAGAATCTTGATGAGTGGATGGGGGATCGTAGGTTTGTCCCGGGGATTACTTCCGTGTCACTATTAGACAGAGGCACAGCAAATTAAACCTTAAAAAGGGCACAGTATACTCAAATCAAGGGGTGGCGTAAGCCAAACAAAATCAGGCTAGGCTTATAATTGCCCCAGGGCAGATAGCCTAGTATGAACCTATTTATATGCACATTCAGTCGTTGGAAATGCTTCTTAGAGGTACAACACACATACATACTCTACATCCTCCCTCTTTGAGAAATAAATTACACTTCAACAAAGACATTGATTGGCATGCAATAAATACAAGATAATTCCTTGACATGCAATTATGCAGAACTAAATACATGTAGACACTCACTTCCCGGTTGCTATGTATTTCACACTATGTCTGGAGATGCAACCAAATTCTGTGACAGAATTTAGAAACAGCGTTAGCAACTGGGACTGTTTCTGCTGAACTGGGGATCATATCAGTCGCCCTTCTAGACAGGGGTCCAGAGAAGTAAATATTGTGGGAAGAAATATCCAGGGAATTGTTATGGCTAGGCTTGTATAGGCCCTAGGGCAGATAGCCTAGTACCAACCTATGAACCTATGTTCAACCTTAGCGACATCTGGAACATCATCAGGAACAGAAGTGGGAGTTAAGACAAGTTCTGGAACAGGAACACAGTGTGGATTGCGCTGAGATTTAGAGTGTCTATCACAGAAACAATGCTGCAGTAATGGTTCTACAACAGGAAGATGATGTTTGCAATTTCTCCTGTACTTCACACCTTCAGATTTCACAAAATAGGTTCTCGGCTTGGCACATACATCTGTTACTTGACCAATCCGGTCGAAACCTTTCGCAGTTTGTATCCTCACTGTCTCTCCTTCTTTTAATGAAAGAAGAAGTCTGCTTCTTTTATCATAGCTAGACTTCTGGAAAGGATACTTTCTGAATAGTTGGGCTTTGATCACTCTGTTGTCCTTTACTTTAGGCCTCAACAGACTGGAACTGATAGAAGACTTTGAGCAGGGGAGCCAAGTATTTCATCACGGGGTATGTTTCTGAGATTAAGTAAATTCAAAAAGACATCGTTATTATCACACTTTGACTTCTCTAGTAAATGTTTTGCACTCTGCACTGCTTGTTCAACTAGACCATTTGACTGTGGATACTCAGGACTCCCATTCTTTTGCAAAATTCTGAAACAATTGGCTTGTAAATTGAGTACCATTGTCAGAGATAAGCTTATGAGAACTACCATGGACTGAGAAATGATGTTTCAACTTAGTAATGACAACTGTGAATGTTAGGTTAGGCAATAAATCAATCTCGAACCAATTCAAATAAGAGTCGACCAACACTAAGTAATGCTGATTGTTGCAGTCAAATATGTCAGTGGCTACTATTGACCCAAGGTAGTTCAGGAACTTGACTTAGCTGAAGTGGTTCTTTTCGCAAATGCAGTTCTAGTACTATTGCATACTGAACAAGATGAAAGCACTTTGTCAATGTCTTTCGCTAGAGAAGCCCAAAATACTAGTCCTGTCACCCTTCTTTTGGTAGATTCGGAACCTGAGTGACCACGATGCAAAATCTGGATATATTCATGTTGTAAGGAAGGAGGAACGATAACTCTAGGACCTTTGAAAATAATGTCATCTTTCTTCAACATCTCATCTCTGGAAGGAAAATAAGATTGTACTTCAGGCTGTACACTGGATTGCTTAGATGGCCATGCTACCTGGATGCAGTGGTTGAGCTTTTGCAAAACAGGATCAGTATTTGTATGATTTTTCAGCTCATCAAGTCTTGTGGTCAACAAATGTCGCTCTTCCATAACATCAAAGTCAAAATTCTCTGCATCAAGCTGTTCTGTTGTATTTCTGGGCAATCTGGATAAGGTATCTGACAGATAAAAAAGTTTGCCTTTTGTATAGACCATTTTGAAGTTATACTTTTGTAATTTAAGAATATTTTTTTGTAATCTTGCTGGAGCTGAATGCATAGGCTTCTTTAAAATAGTAACTAGGGGTTGATGATCAGTTTCAATCAGGATCTCTTGACCATAAATATAATCATAAAATTGTGAACATGCAAACACAAATGCCAAAAGTTCCTTCTCAATCTGAGCATATTGCATTTCAGTTTGAGTAAGAGTTTTAGATGCATAGGCTACTGGTTTGCCCTCCTGAAGAATAATCATGCCAAGACCAAACATTGAGGTGTCACAGGAAACAGTAACTGGTTTATTGACATCATTTTCTGCTTAAGATCATTAAATGCTCTCTGGTGCTGTTCTAGCCATGACTATGCAACATTTTTGCACCTCACTTGTCTTAAAGATGCTGTCAGTTCACTAAAATCTGGTATCAACGTGCCTAAATAGTTAACCATATCAAGAAAACACTGTAGAGCTTGAACATTATTGAGAGCGGGCATCTCAAGAATAGTTGTTTGCTTGGATGGGTCTGGTCGTAACCCAGTACTAGTAAACAAATGACCTACATATGTGACTTCTGGTAGTTTGAATTTGCACATCAGAGGATTACCCTTTAAGTTCACTTCATGTGCTTTGTCTAGAACTTTCTTGAGGTTTCTGTCAGCTCTACTTCACCATTGCCTCCAACCAGTAAATCATCTACAATTATGGTACAGGGATAACTTGAAAAAATCTGTTCCATTGCATGCTGAAAACTTCACTTGCAGAATTTATTCTAAATGGCATCCTGAGGTATCTGTATCTACCAAATAGGGTACTGAATGTAGTCAGTAATGAAGATTTGTGATCAAGCATCACTTGCCAAAATGAACTCTTTGGATCCAAGACAGAAAATACAGTGGCATTTCGGTATCAAAGCTGCAACTTCCTCGATTGTTCACATGGGATGATGAGGTCTTTTCAATGCCTTATTCAAGTCTCTAGGGTTGATGCATATTCTAATCTCATCTGAGCCTTTTTTTGTGAGCTGCTACCATAGATGACACCCATTCAGTTGGTTCTCTAACTGGAAAAATCACATCTTGCTGCACCATTTTATCCACCTGAGCTTTAACTCTTCTCTGCATAGCTTTTGGAACTCTTCTTGCCGGTCTGACCACTGGACTGATCAGTGAAGCTGGAACTGGGACATTTGCTTACATGATTAACTTCTTTAGTAAAGGAAAGCAAGTCCATTCTCAAACTATTTCTGAGACCCAATAATGACTGCACATGTCTTTGAACCATGTAAAACAACAACTTGTAACTGCTCCCAGCCAAATAACATGAAAGCACTACTGAACCTTCGGTTTGAATTTCTTCACCTCCATATGCAACAAATCTTGCACAACTAGTCACATGAAGTTGTTCACCAGCTCTTACTTAAGCAAATGTTTCTGCTGACATGACATTACACTTTGAACCAGTGTCTGCTTTGAGCTCAGTGGGTTTGCAATGGATCAGGACAGTAGAAAACACTTCACCCTTTGCCAACAAATCTACTGCATTACCCTTTTCACCAATTACTGATACATCATCTACATAGAAAGTAGGCTTGCAGATCTGTATATGATCAACTCGCTTTTTTAAGTGGCCTTTCTTTGCAACTGAGTGAGGTTTACTTGACTTGCAAAACTTTTGAAAATGATTCCATTTTTACACTTGTGACATTGCTGACCAAATGCTAAACACTTCTCTTTTAGACTCATGGTTGGCACCATAATTATGACAGTTAACAATGAAGTTTGACTTGGGTTTTGCTGACTCACCCTTGTGTTGTATTAAGCAACCTTTGTTCTGCACTGAGCATGCTCCTTTAACTGAACAATTCTTAGAACTTCCTGGAAAACTGTGTGTTTTCCTTGTGACACCTGCAGGGGCTGCAGCATGCTGTCTACATTTGCTCTGGAGACCACTGAAACCGTGCTCTTGTCACTTGTAAGTATACTTGTGTGCCTTTCTGTAACTTCATGGATCTGACAAATCTGAATAGCCTTGCTCAAAGTTAAGTCTTGGTCACGAAGCAAAATTTTTCTTACAGCAGCACTGTTGATACCACACACCAGCCTGTGATGCCCCAACACTAGCCCAGTAATCAAGGAGCTTCAGTCTTCAGCACTGGCAACAGTGGGGGGATGTACACACTGGGAGGATGGCAAGGACACACACAGTAATGTGCAGTTTGCCTCAAGAGCACACAGAGACCCCAGTCAGTCTGGGGCTGGTTTCTCCCTCTTTCTCCAGATCCCCAATAAGATGCCCCACTGGCACAGCTATAGGGTTGAAATCTCAGCTGAGTGGCCAAACCAAGACCTCTGTCCAACCAGTGCTTCGTGTCCTCGCCCAAGTAGCTGACACACACACACTTTGAGATTTGATTTATATACAAACACACACACCTGGGAAAGGCTGGCACAGGTTTAGTAGCTGCGCCTCCTTCTACTCAGACTAGAAGGTAGTTCCGACTGCCACCAGCCACTCCTTATCAGCTACTTTAAGGCCCTTAACAAAGGGTGTCCAATCTTACTGTGTAATGTTACTATTAATCCAAATGGTAGTTTGACCAAGAGCAAGGCTATTAGGAGTGGCCCACAGTGTCACCAAATAAATATGCAAGTACTCTAAGAGCTTAAATATGTCTCACAAATATCAGCCACAAAGATGGGTTTAAATATATTTAATGATAAATAATACAAGAACAAGAAAATACTCAGTAAATAATCACAGTAACTTCAGAGTTCAAAATCACAGGAAATATTTAAAACAACTTTGCAGGACAAATAAAGTCTCAGATAATAATAAATACATTTTCAAATAAAGAAAGAAAAACATTTAAATTAAGCTCAGCTATATTTCTGACTATATTTAAAAGAAATTACTGTAACCTAGCAACTTACTTACAACACAACAAGCAGGCAGAAGTGGTAAGTGGATGTTTTTGCTAGATCAAAGACAAAATACAGAATGCACAGTCTCTCTCTCAGACAATTTTTAAATTAATGTCAAATATTACTGCTGGGTAGCTTGCACCATGACATCACTTTTTGTCACCTGACTGTAGTTCCCAAGCTAAACCCCCATTGTAGCATTTAGCACCTCCTTGTGAAAATACATAGCCTTCAGATGTTTGCAGCTGCTAGGGGGCATAAAACAATAAAACACTTACAACACAATGCAGAAAGCTCCCTAGTTTTAGACATCCTGTCTCCTTGCTACATTGAAACTAACTTTTATGACGCAAGAATAAAACAATTTAATTTCAACTTTTTTTTTTTTTTTTTTAAGTTTTGCAAGTTAACCCTCTATGTTCTAATTCCCACTGTGAAAATATATACATGTACACTGGTACAGTAGTTAGTATACATTTCTGTTTTTTTCCAGTAGGGTACGCTGTTGATCAGAAAGTTATCCTCTTTTGTTATATTTCCCTTTATAGGACACCCTGATACAGCCTTATTATTTGCAAATTGGGTTCCAGTCCGCACCCATAAGTAATATTCCCTTCTGAAAGCTTATTTCTCCCCAAAGTCTTTTAAGATCCATAAAAGTGTTATAGGTGGAATATAAATTTATACCAGAATAATCTCCTCCATGCCAATAACCCCTTACTACAATTATTGTGTTTTCCTCCTCTTCTTTCTCTATTGTACCCAGCCTATCTAGCAAAGAGTATTATTCCACCTCTTTTTCATTTGTCCCTGGTATTTTGCTGAATGACCACCTTGGAATAGCTTCTAAATTTTCATGCTTATTTTACACAGATGTTCCTCCTGTAACATTGGTATTTGTATCCTGTACTACTTAATGTAATTCAGTGTTCCTTGCTTTTTGTCTGTACTTGTAAGAACATTTATATTCCAAATTAATATGGTCAGAGTTGTTATTGTAAAAAAAAAATACTAGCACCTATTGTATACGACAGTTGTTTTGAAGGTATATTTCCTACTTTCAATTTATGTGGACTAATGTTTTGCTTTAGTAAAGCACTCCAAATAACTAAGTCTCTCTCTATCTGTCTTTCCCCTTTTACACATCATATGGTACATTTGGCAATGAGCACCTTTTAGTGCTCGTTTCCATAGCAGTTATGGGATGTTATGTAGTCCTTTCTCGCCTCCATTATTACGTGTGGGTTCGGAGTCGATCCTCTGCTCCGACTCAGCTGCTTTTAGAAAGCCTGAAAACTTCTGATTGGGTCGTGGCTAGGAGGTATCCCATGGTGAAAGAGCACACTCCCCAGATCTCGTTTGCCACGTCTTCAGTCGGAAGCTTTCTTGGTTGGCCATGGCTAAGTGTTACCTTTTTATTATTATTACTTCCTTTCAGGAATTTATTGCTCATATGTATAGTTTTTCTATCATAGCTTATTACTAACAGCCATCTTATTTGTGACTTCATCCGGATTTGACTTGGTTATCATATTGTATTTTCTAGGCCTATTGCTTGGTCATATGTGGTATCCCTCGAGTGTGTGTCTTTTTGCCTTTGCTAGACCGTTTACGTTAGATGTTCTAGTTTCATCCCTTTTTTGTTCTTCACACTAGGTCCGTTTAAGTTAGAGGACCTAGCTGTCGTCCCCCCCCCTTTTCTGTTCTTAGAGTGTGATAGGGCTAGATCTGTTTAAGTTAGAGGATCTAGTTCCTCTCTTGTGTCAGTGTGTTGGCCTTCCTTTACCGTCACTATGTCTGAGGAATCTAAGGAACACAGACTTGTCAGGTTTTAAGAAGTGCATTAAGTGTTCACAAAAAATGTCCATCACTGATGGACATAGCATTTGTGTATATTGCTCAGGGGGCCATACATCTGCAAGAAACCTGCCATGTGAAGTTGTTAAATCTCACCGTTTATTCTCACTGATGGGCTCAGAGCTGATCCTCGGCTCCGACACGGCCGATTAGCAAAGCTCAAGGTTTGCCAGTAGCTCGAGACCAAGCCCCTTATCCCACAATGCACTGCTGGAATTACCTCAGATCTAGTTTGCCACGGCAAGAGAGATCTCGGTGATCCAGCTAGCTCGGACCATTTGTGATAAAAAAAAAATAAAAAAAAAAAAAAAACAGCAAGTTTTGATAAAAAAAACTTTCTTTTTTTTTTAGAGATTTTCATATAGATAGTTGTCTATTAGTGTTTGAAAATTTGATAATAGAATCTATAGTTTTGGATAGTTAGTGCCCTGTTGGCTTAGTTGTTTGTGTGGGCCTTTAGTCCTATTTATAGTTATTAATCTTTTTTCTATAGTTAGGGTTTTTCTTTGTGGGCCTCTTTAGCCCTGTATTTGTAACTATACTTAATTGTTATAGATAGTGCCCAGGTTGGGCTTAGTTGCTTTGTCGGTCTTTACAAGTAAAGTAAGGATTTTACTGTATTAGTTTTTTGCAGTATACTCATTTGTTTTACCTTTACTATGTCGGATGACAAGGAAAAGTCCCATCCTAAATTGGGATTCAAGAAATGCCCAGATTGTGGGCAGAAAATGTCCGTCACTGATGGACACATTCAATGTGTCTACTGTCTGGGGGCTAAACACCTTCAAGACACTTGCAGCATTTGCCATTCCTTTTCTTCAAGAGCCCTCTTGGAGGGAAGGAGGAAGCTAATAGACAGGAGATTACTGCAGCATTCCTTTTTCTGAGGTGTTGAGTAGCCATGAGGGTACTAACACGTCCTCCAAATCCACAAAATCTTCAG